>NC_143487.1:62484410-62602666 GCF_027475165.1 Benincasa hispida
TACTCGACAACCATTTACTCGATGGTGCTAGATGGCTACCTCAAACTCAATGGAACTCGATGGCATTTTGGTCTTTTTAACTTCTTTGAAGCACGAATGTTCAAATTAACTCCAAATTGCTTCAAATTAACTTTGTTCTTCATCAAATGATTAATTCTATCTCTTGGTTGCTCGATACCTACAAAATAGGGAAATAAACACATAAAATCCACTAACGAGCTCGAATTAAGCTAGGAATATTAGCTCTTTTTGAGAGCTAACATGCGACAACTTGATAAGGAATTCATAAAAATAATTATATCATGCGATCACACACAACAAAGTCTCTATCTACGAAAGATATCAAAATTGTGCTTTTTAGGTGTAGGAAATCTACTTATGCGATCGCAAGGAATTCTCAACGCCAACATTATAATCATATAGTTGAACAAGTTGGTAGCCTTATGCGATAGAGGATGACATGATGGGTTGTGGAAGTCAAATCAGATACCAAGTTGGTAGCTAACAAGAAAGCTTCACAATAGAGCCAATGAACTTCTGACGCGGAGCATCCTTGATGCCTATAAATACCAACGAGATTTCCGTGCAAAAAGTAGTCTGCCCAAATTCTTACTTAATAAACACTTCCCCTTCAAGCCCTTGTAAAATCTTAAATGAAAGCTTAGGATTTCTCTCTGGAAGGAACCTTTGAGAAATGTAGGTTGTAGTTTTTAAGTAGGATATTGTCCACTTTGGCTATAAAGCCTCATGACTTTGCTTTTGGAACCACCCCAAAAGGCCATATACCATTGGAAATAGTTGTCCTCCCTTATAAACTCATGATCATCCTCTTATTTAACCGATGTGGGACTTTGGTCGCATTCCCACCCAACATTCCTTCTCTCGAACAAAGGACTACCAAGTGTTCCTTCAAACAATCATCTGATCTCTGTGTTAACTCAACCACGGAGTAGTCATCCTTTTGATTTACACTTGAGCACTCTTCCCGTCTGAATGCTCGACCACGCCATTGGGGATTTTTACTTATGGGACATGGCTCTGATACCAATTTGTTATGAAATCGAAAACTAAAGAATACAAAAGTACGTAAAAAGAAATATAGAAGATCAAGACACTGATTTACATGGTTCACTAATAATGTGTTAGCTACATCCACGGTACAGATGGAGAACAATATTATTAGAGATAATATTATAGAAAATACAGAATCTACCAAATAATGCCTATAGGGTTGGAGAGTTTATATAGTTCACTTCTCTAAACCCTCAGTGAAGACATCAAATACCAATTCTAATTAGGTGTAGGATTCAAGGTATTCCAACAAATCTACATCTTGACTTGAAATCTCCTAAACCAATTCTGATTAGGATTCAAGGCATTCCAACAAATCTCCACCTTGACTTGAAATAAAAACTAGTTCAGATTAAAACTCTAGGTATCCAACAACTCTCCACCTTGACCTGAAATCTCCTAAACCAATTCAAATTAGAATTCAAGGCATTCTAACAAATCTCCACCTTGACTTGAATTCTCTCATAAATAACAGATGCAACCTAAAACACATTGCCAGATGTAATCAGACTTCTCCCTCATGCCTCAAAATAGGAGATCTTGATCGAAAACAGAAAATCCATAGATGTACCAAATGCAACATAAATATATTGCCAAACATACTCAGACTTCTCCCTTAAACTCAAGGTGGTAGAATGATGAACAACTAGAGTTTGCAAAGAAAAACTTATGAATCAAATCAGCAGATCTGGACTGGAAATAGAAAACCATATATGTACCAAATGTAACATAAGTATGTTGTCAAACGTATTTAGACTTCTCCCTCAAACTCAAAATGGTAGAATGATGAACAACTTGAGTTTCCGAAGAAAAAACTTTCGAATCAAGTCAGCAGGTCTGGACTGGAAACAGAAAACAAAAAATGTACCAAATACAACATAAATATATTGCGAGATGCACTCAAACTTCTCCCTCATGCCTCAAGGTGGTAGAATGACAAACAACTTAAGTTTGCGAAGAAAAAACTTTCAAATCAAATTAGTGGATCTGGACTGGACACAGAAAACCCACGATGTACCAAATACAACAAATCTATATAGGAGATTTCAAGTCAAGGTGGAGATTTTTTGGAATGCCTTGAATTCTAATCTGAATTGGTTTAAGAGATTTCAAGTCAAGGTGGAGATTTGTTGGAATGCTTTGAATCCTAATCAGAATTGGTTTTGGAGATTTCAAGTTAAGATGGAGATTCGGTATTTGATATTTAATATCTAAATATATCAAATACTAATTCTAATTAGGTGTAGGATTCAAAACATTCCAACAAATCTCCATCTTGACTTGAAATCTTCTAAACCAATTATGACTAGGATACAAGACTTCCAACAAATCTCCACCTTTACTTGATATCTCCTAAATCAATTCGAATTAGAATTCAAGGCATTCCAAAAAATATCCACCTTGACTTGAAATCTCTAAACCAATTTGGATTAGAATTCAAGGCATTCCAACAAATCTCCATCTTGACTTGAAATCTCCTAAACCAATTCGGATTAGAATTCAAGGCATTCCAACACTTAGAAATGATAGTGAATATTTTTCTCAACCCTACCTATTCATTCGAATCTTGTACTTCTCGCATAGACTGTTTCATTTACAATTGTGATTTTCATCGCATTTGTTACTCTTTATTTTAGCAATGGAATATGATCAAAATCATCGCATAACTAGTAAACAACTCGCATCAAGATCGACACAATATTTGTCAATGCATATATATAACGAAATTCTTAAGTTCGACCCTAAACTCACCAGGACTCTAGTTGGATTTATACTTGTGTCTAACTAGGTAAAACAATGCATTAATAAGACATCACATAGCAATCACTCCATCGCATATTTAAAACGCATCATATGTATACTATATAGTTTTTATTTTCATTGATATTTATATAAATATTATATTAAGCTAATTAATGGAAATAAATTATTCATGTTATAGGTTTTAATGTTATAGAAATTAAAATCTATAATAAAGAGTTGCATGCAAGGATAGGGTTTTAATTTTTTTTTAAGTTTAAAAATTTGGAAATTCAAACTTTATGTTTAAAGTGTTTCTAAGAAGATTAAAAATAGGAAAATATTTTACTTGTTTTAATAGGATTAAAATAAGTCAATAAAAAATTAAATTTATAAAATGTTGACAATAAGAGACCTTTGTCTAAGGAAGATTCTATCTAAGATTTGAGATATTTAAGTTAATGAAAATGAAACACCCTACTTGGGAACCGATGGTGAATTAGTCAAGGTTTTATAAGCATGTAATAATACATTAATTCATTTAAGTGTTTGGTGAATTAAAACATTATGTTAAACTATCCAATATAAATGTTATATTGAAACTTAACCATCACTTAGATAAATGACTTAGCCTAAGTTTAACTGAATAATGAATCCTAATTTATAAAATACTTAGTGGGAGAAAAAATATATTTAATATACATTTACTTTCACGTTCTCTGTTAAAAGTTCACACCGTGAGATCCATGTTCGGCCTCGTGATACCCAGGGCACATCCTCCATTCGGAAGGTGTTTATATGGATCAATACCAAGGTAAATGGAAAGAGTATTTATAGTGAGTTGGAGAAGGATATGTATTAACATTCCTACGGTCTTCTTCATTAGTTTGCAAATTTTGAGATTTTATACTCGGCCTCATGGTGCCCTTGGGCACATCCTCCCTTCAGAAGGTGATTGCATGGAGTCAATATCATGGCAAACTCCAGTAATGGATAATGTCGCCTCAGTTTTTGCACCAATATGATTATTTTCCTTCGATGTACTTATTGAAATGGAACTCTGGGATCTAAAATAGAGGGTTACACTTACAAGAACCATTAAATAAGTTAATGTATTCTTGACTAAAATAATGATAACTAAACACTATAGGAATAAGAGTTATTTTGGTGTATGTTTGATTGAGAGTGTTTCAATTCAGTGAAGGGATAACTAACTACTCTTCGGTAGCTTTTAGTTATAAATCATTGAAGTATCATTGCAAAATAATATGAGTTTAAGGGTTTTCATTATTATGCTTGCTAAACTAGATTGGTTTTAAAGAGTCGTGCAATTTTTTAATTTAGATTAAAATTTGTTTATTTCAATAAAATGACTAATGTCGTAATTAGATTGCTTTCGGCTTATAAACTTAATGGCAATAATTACACAACTTGGAAAAAAAACTATTAACACTGTGTTGGTAATTGACGACATGAAATTCAACTTAATTGAGGAATGTCATCAAATACCCGTCCTTAATGTCACACGAAATGTTCATGAGGCATATGAAAGATGGATTAAGGCCAATGAAAATGCTTGCAACATATATCTTGGCCAACTTATTTGAATTTTTAGCCAAGAAGCACGAGAACATGGTCTCTGCATGAGAGATCATGGAATCGTTACATGATATGTTTGGACAACCGTCCATGCAAGTCAAGCATGATGCCCACATATTCATCTTTAATGCTTGAATGTAAGAAAGGACCTTTGTCAGAGAACATATTCTCAACATGGTGGTCCACTTGAATCTGGCCGAGATGAACGAATCGGTTATTAATGAAGCCAGCCAAGTCAACTTTATTCTGGAGACTCTTCTGAAGAGTTTCCTCCAATTCCATAGCAATGTTGTTATGAACAAGCTAGACTACAACCTAATCACTCTTCTTAATGAGCTAAAAACCCATGAGTCCTTGCTGCAAGTCAAGGGGCAACATAGGGAAGCAAATGTTGCCAGTTCTTCTAGGAACTTCCATAGAGGTTCAACCTCTAGGCCTAAACCTAGATCTTCTTCTTCTGGTTCAAAGAAATTGAAGAAGAAAAAAGGTGGAAAGGGGAATAAAGTTTCCCCTCCTGCTAATGTCCAAAATGGCAAGAAAACCAAGCTTACAAAGGAAATATGTTTCCATTGCAACGTAGACAGGCACTGGAAGAGGAACTGCCCGAAATACTTGGCTGAAAGGAAGAAAGTCAAAAAGGGTAAATATGTCTTGCTTGTCTTAGAAATTTGTTTGGTGGAGAATGATAGTTCTTCCTGGATAATTAATTTAAAAGCTACTAGCCATGTTTATTCTTCTTTATAGGAAATTAGTTCCTAGAAGTAGTTAAAAGCTAGCAAGATGACCATGAAGGTCAGAACATGAGAGGTTGTCTCAGGCATTGCTTTGGGGAGCATAAAATTATCTTCAAGAAATCTTTATTATTATTAGATAATATATTTATAGTTCCTGGTATCAAAAGAAATTTGATTTTAGTTGCTTGCCTTATTGTTTTGAGTCTAATTATTATTTGTGTAACCAACTCTTTTAGCAAGGGCTTTCAACACTAATAACCTATTTAAATAGGACCAACTACATAAATAGCCTAAAACCACTATTTTTTTTTTCATGAATAGCCTAATGTGTTTGGATATTTCATAGGGTTGACTGGATAAATAGCAAAAAAATTTTAAAATTGTAAAAATAGCAAAATGGATTATAAAATTAGAAAATAATAATTAACAATTGTCAAAACTACCCCCACATGGAATTCTAAAGGTGTGAGAGTTTCAAAACCGTTTGAAAATAACAAATACACTATACCTAGACAACTATCACACACTAAACAATGCATTATGATAAAATGTCTAATCCACATGTACAAGAAATAAACTGCTTTCTTCAATACAAACTTGCTCCTAAAAAGTAAACTTACTCTAGTGGGAATACAAGATTGAAAGGAATCGAAATCTTGAAATCAACGATTTCAGTGTTGCCCTCAGAAGGTTGGGAAGATTGATTAATGTTTGCTAATTCATTATTCAAATATAGTGTATTTCTAGTGTTTGGGGCAACAGATGAGACATGGTCAACCACTACACATGAGTCAATTTGGGGGCTCTGATAAAACTGATATCAATCATAAAATATCTTTATCTTCAACAATCCTAAATCAATGAACACTTTGTGTGAGAAACAAAAGTTATGGCCATTGTTTTACGAAGTGATATTTCTTTTTTCCAAATCATTAAAATAATAGCAAAAATAGTATATAAAACTAATTTATTAATAATATGAGAATGTAAAATTAATTTAATGTATGTATAAAATTATGAAAAACAATTCAAATATTTGAATAAAATTGAATACATATAAAGTAATGAAAAACCATTCAAATATTTGAATAAAATATATGGATAAAATAAAATTTAATAATATATGGATATTTAAAATGTAAATTTGGTAGAAAAATCTAGATATTTAATTAAGATGAGATTAATTTGAAAAGTGGTTAAACAAAATTTAAAATAATATAAAATACGGAGATTATGTTAACTACACGAACAAAATTAGGAGAGCAATTGTTTTTAAGGAATATTAGCAATTATCCTGTATACATAAACTCGACCCTGTTTTTTATTCTACAATTATCTGGTATTTGTAGTTTCATTAATTTGGGGGACTCTGATAAAACTGACATCAACCACAAAATATCTTTATCTTCAACAATATTCGAATTGGTAGAACCAATCTAGTCCATTGTCAAACGAAATATAGTTAACTCAGCAGAGGAAAATTTTTTACCTTGGATATATTTCACAAATTTTTGGAACGATGAATTTGATGGAATATGCGCCTCAAAATTTCAAAAATCATGGTAGTGAGAATTCTCTTCCCATTTCCCATCAAAGAGGAGTCTCTGCTGTAAAGCCATAGCAAAAACAGTAGTTTGTTAAAGAAACCACAACAAAACCTAAATTGATGAACACTCTGTATTTTTTTTTTCCAAATCATTAAAATAATAGCAAAAACAATATATAAAACTAATTTATTAAGAATATAAGAATGTACAACTAATTTATTAAGAATGTGTGTATAAAATTATGAAAAATAATTCAAGATTTAAATAAAATTGAATACGTATAAAGTAATGAAAAACCATTTAAATATTTGAATAAAATATATAGATGAAATAAAATTTAATGATATATGGATATCAAAAATATAAATTTGGTAGAAAAATCTGGATATTTAATTAAGGTAAGATTAATTCGAAAAGTGGTTAAACAAAATCTAAAATAATAATAAAATATGAAGATTATGTTAGTAAAATTAGGAATGCAGTTGTTAAGGAATATCAGCAATTATCCTGTATACATAACTCGACCTATTTTTTTATTCTACAATTACCTTTATTTGTACTTTCATCAATTTGGGGGGACTCTGATAAAACTGACATCAACTACAAAAATATTATCTTCAACAACATTCATACATTGTCAAACGAAATATAGTTAACTCAGTGGAGGAAAAAAATTTTTACGTTGGATATATTTCACAAATTGTTGGAATGATAAATTTGATGGAATATGTGCCTCATAATTTCGCAAATCATGGTAGTGAGAATTCTCTTCCCATCGACCATCATAAAGGAGTTTAATCTGTTGTAAAGCCATAGTGTTGAAAATGGGGTTATTAACCTAGGGGCATTTATGTAATTTTGTAGGCCCCTAGGATTTCCTATTGTCTATTTATACGTTGTCCCTGTGTATTTAGTGTATCAGATTAACTAATAAGAAAGACCTTTATATCGTGGTTTTTCTCCCTATACTAGGGTTTCCACGTACCTGTGCGTTGTTATTCTCTTTTCTTCTTCTATATTTTAACATGGTATCAGAGCTAGGCGACGAAACCCTAGCCGTTATGGAAGAGAACCAACCATAGTCGTCTTCTACCAATGGAACTTCAAGTTTTGACATGAAGACAGCTATTCGAGTGGCCGTGAAGGGATGTTTTCAAGCAGCCCTACCAGATTTGATTTCTACCATCCAACTATAGTTGATGGAGAGTCAGAATCGATGGGAGCTACCGTGCCAGGCAGAAGCCACGATCGGCGACTGAAACCAGAGCAGCGCTGCCTTCGATGGTCAAACAGAGACGAATTCGATCGAGCCCAGCCATGTCTTTGACGGTCAGACAAGAACGAATCTGATTGAGCCCAGTCGTGGGTCGCTGCCATCCACGTCGATCATGCTTGCACCGGTCGAATCCTCCGTGCCAAGTCAGTTCGATCACCGTGGAGCCGCGCCTAACACTTTGCTCGAGCATTCTAGCCAGCTGGTGCCATCTCGTGTGCTGGGCAGATACGAGAACCATCTGAAGCAGCCGACGACATCCTTCCAGCCGTCGGTGGCTGCTCCGTTTCCAGCCGCTTGTGGCTCGACCTAATGTCCAGATGATGTTAGACAACAGTTGGCTTATCTCCAACAACAGATTTCGGACTTGGATACGATGTTCGATACAAATCCCCAACCAGTTCAACCAATCTATTCAGAGAATCCAGTAAATTTCGTTCCATATTTTGTCAAATGCTTATTTATCTGGCTCGATGGGCAACTCTGCAAGATTTCTTGTAGGAGAAAAATTAAATTGCCAGAATTATTTCTCATGATCTCAATCAATCAGAATGGCCTTGGAAGGGCGTCACAAATTTGGGTACTTAACTAGGGAGATTTCGAAGCCAGTACTAGGCGATCCTCAAGAACAAATCTGGAAAGGGGAAGATTTGATGTTACGCTTTGTCCTCATGAATAGTATGGAACCTCAAATAGGCAGACCATTATTGTATGCTGCAATCGCCAAGGATATCTGGGAGGCTGCACGAGATTTGTAATCAAAGTGATAGAATGCCTCTTGACTATATATGCTTTACAAGCAGGTCCATGAATGCAAACAAGGATTCATAGATATTACATCATATTTTAACAAATTATCAATGCTTTGACAAGATATGGACCTGTGTCGAGAAATTATCTGGAACTGCGCGCAAGACAGGGCTTAATACTTGAAAATTGAAGAAGCAGACCGTGTGTATGTTTTCTTGGCTGGATGAAATCCTAAATTCGATGGTGTCCGTAGTCGAATATTGGGCCAACGCCCTACACCTTCTCTCAGAGAAGTTTGCTCCAAAATACAGCTAGAAGAGGATCGGTCATGTGCCATGAATAATTATATTACTACAACTGATGCAGTTGCCTTCATTGCAAAGTCGCCCAGTGCTGATGGCAATAAAAAACCCCCCCACCTGTGTGTGACCATTGTAAGAAGCCCTGACACACAAAGGACCAGTGTTGGAAATTGCATGGGAGACCTCCAAATAGCAGGCAACGACAGTCTCATGACAAATCTAATACTGGTCGTGCCCTAATGAGTGACTCAGCAGATGAACATACTCAGAAGCAGTCTTCTGTTGATAGTAAGAACAGTTTGAGTATGGTTGGGGTAAGTGCTATTGCACAATCAGGTAATTTTTCTTCATTTGGCCTTATTAGTATAAATGGTAAAAAACCGTGGATTGTGGACTCAGGGGCAACATATCATCTTACAAGTTCTTTAGATATGTTTATTTCTTACAACCCAAGTGCTGGAAATGAGCGTATTCGAATTGTAGACGGGTCTTTTTTCCTGTTGCAGGGAAAGACCCTATCTCTCCGTTTGACGGTTTAGTTCTGTGTGATACTTTGCGTGTGCCTAAAATCTCTTATAATCTGTTGTCTGTCAGTAAAATTACAAGGGATTTGAAGTGTAAGACAATTTTCTCACATGATTCTGTTTTGTTTCAGGATTTGAAATCGGGATGACGATTGGCACTGCCCAGCACGATAGGGGACTCTATTTCCTTTCTGAAGATGCTTCCTCTAGAGATGATCATCGAACTGGGTTTATGTCATTAAATTTTTTTGTTTCTGAAAATGACTTTATGTTGTGGCATTTCCGTTTAGGACATTTGAATTTTCAATATATGAAGTATTTGTTTCCGCATTTATTTCGCAATGTTAATATTCCCTCTTTAAATTGTGATGTGTGTATTCGTGCCAAGCAAAGTCGTGTTCCTTTTCGGTCTCAGCCTTACAAACCCTAGAGTCATTTTACTCTTGTTCATAGTGATGTTTGGGGTCCTTCACCTGTTACCACTTCCACTAATAAATGTTGGTTCATCACGTTTATAGACGACCACACTCGCCTTACTTGGGTCTTCCTCCTCACTGATAAATCTGAGGTGTCATCCATTTTCTAAAAATTTTATACAACTGTCGAGACTCAGTGCAATGCAAAGATTGGAATTTTATGGAGTGATAATGTGCGAGAATTCTTCAACACCTCCTTCAGGGATTTTTTGTCTCTAAGGGAATTGTCCACTAGAGCTCGTGTGCTTATACTCCGCAACAGAATGGAGTAACCAAGCGGAAAAATTTTTATCTGGTGGAAGTAGCCCGGTCTCTTATGTTATCTGCCACTCTTCCGTCATACTTGTGGAGGGATGCAGTTCTTACTGCCGCCCATCTCATTAATCGGATGCCCTCTCGTATTCTTAACCTTCATACTCCCTTGGAACTATTTAAAGAGTCCTAACCACTTGGTTAATCTTCGATGTTCCCCTTCGAGTCTTGGATTGCGTTGCCTTTGTTCATTCCCATGGTCCAAACCGCACAAAATTTACTCCTCGTGCTCAGAAATGTGTCTTTGTTGGATATCCACTTCATCAACATGGGTATAAGTGCTATCATTTGTCATCTCATAAATATTGTGTCTCCATGGACGTCACTTTCCTCGAGGATCAGCCGTTCTTTCCTGTTACTCATCTTCAGGGGGAGAACATGGAAGAACATGAGTGAAGAGACTAACTCATCCTCTTATACTATTCCCTTAGAGTCAGCATCTATTCATATCTCATCTAAGCCTACTTTTGAGCATGACGACCTGATCCTTCCTACCAACCAAGTTCCTTGGAAAACTTACTATAGGAAGAATCCCAGGAAGGAAACAGTGTCACATGTCGAACCAAAACCACCGGCTCCAATACATAAGTCAGACTCATCATCAGATCCAGGTATGTATATTCTTGAAACTAATGATGTTGATGTGTGTATGGAAACTGACGAATGCAGGCAGGATAAGGGTGAAGAAAGTGGTAATACTGAAAGTATGGCAAAAGAGAAGACAACTGAGAATGAAATGATTCTAGTTAATAATGATGTGAAGAATACTACTGAAATCTCTGATACACAGATAGCTAATCATGGTGAGGAGCCTGGAAAGTTGAAGGATCTTGATGCCTCGCTCGATCTTCCTATAGCTCTGAGGAAAGGCACTCGTTCATGTACTAAATACCCTATGCATAGTTACATGACGTATAGTAATCTGGCACCCGAGTTCATAGTGTTCACTACCAGTCTGGACATTGTGATGGTTCCAAATGACATAAGTGTTGCAATGGAAAAACCAGAATGACGGTCTGCTGTTATGGAAGAAATGAGAGCTCTCGAGAAGAATGGAACTTGGGAACAGGTGGCTCTACCTGAAGGGCACAAGATAGTTGGATGCAAATGGGTGTTTACTATAAAATACAAGCCAGATGGGACGATTGATCGGTACAAGGCTAGGCTTATTGCAAGAGGCTTTACTCAGACCTATGGAGTAGACTACTCTGAAACCTTTCTCCCGTGGCCAAACTAAACACTATCCGAGTGCTTTTGTCAGTTGTCGTAAATAAGGATTGGCCCCTACACCAATTTGATGTTAAAAATGTGTTTTTGAATGGGGAGCTTGAAGAGGAAGTCTATATGAGTCCTCCTCATGGATTCTAGAGTCAGTTCAAAAACAAGTTGTGCAGATTGAGAAAGTTGCTATATGGGTTGAAACAATCTCCAAGGGCCTAGTTTGACAGGTTCACAATCTTTGTGAAAACACAGGGGTATGTTCAGGGGCATTCTGATCATGTTCTTATTGTCTACGTTGATGACATTGTTTTATCTAGGGATGATGATGCTGAGATCATGAGACTCAAAACAAAGATGGTCGAAGAGTTTGAAATTATAGACCTTGGTAAGCTAAGATACTTTATGGGAATGGAAGTGGCTTGATTAAAGGAAGGTATCTCAGTTTCTCAACGAAAATACACTCTGGACTTACTAAAGGAAATAGGCATGACTGGATGTAAACCTGTTGACACACTAGTAGAGTACAATGCGAAGCTCGATGAGAAGAATGATAGAGTTCCTGTTAATAAAGAGAGGTATCAGTGGTTAGTTGGGAAGTTGATCTACTTGTCTCACATAAGGCCAGATATTTCGTATGTAGTTAGTGTTGTCAGTCAATTTATGCAGGCTCCCTGTGAGGATCATATGACAGCAGTTGAATGTATCCTTCGATACCCGAAAGGAACTCCTGGCAAGGGTCTGATGTTCAGAAAGTCCGATAAACGATCTATTGAAGCCTACACTGATTTTGACTGGCAGGTTCTGTTGTTGACAGAAAGTCAACGTCTGGATATTGTATGTTTGTCTGGGGTAATCTAGTCACCTAGAGAAGTAAGAAACAAGGGATCGTTGCTAGAAGTAGTGTTGAAGTTGAGTATAGGGCCATGAGTCTGGGGATCTGTGAAGAAATCTGGTTAAAGAAAGTGTTATCTGATCTCCAGCAAGATAATGAGCTTCCGATGAAATTGTTTTGTGACAACAAAGCTGCTATCATTATTGCAAATAACCCAGTTCAACATGACAGAACTAAACACGTAGAGATTGACAGGCATTTCATTAAGATGAGACTGGACAGTGGAAACATATAATCCCTTATATTCCTTCAAATCAGCAAGTTGCAGATGTGCTTACAAAGGGTTTACTAAGACAGAGTTTTGACTATTGCGTAAGCAAGTTGGGCCTTGTTAATATCTATACCCCAACTTGAAGGGGAGTGTTGAAAATAGGGTTATTAACCTAGGGACATTTATGTAATTATGTAGGCCCCTAGGGTTTCATGCTGTCTATTTATACGTTGTGTCCCTGTGTATTCATTGTATCAAATTAACTAATAAGAAAGATCTCTATATCGTGGTTTTTCTCCCTGTACTAGGGTTTCCACGTAAATGTGTATTGTTATTCTCTTTTCTTCTTCTATATTTTAACACATAGCAAAAATAGTAGCTTGTTAAAGAAACCACAACAAAACCTAAATCAATGAACACTTTGTGTGAGTAATAAAAATAATAGCCATTTTTTTACGAAGTGATATTTCTTCTTTCCAAATCATTAAAATAATAGCAAAAATAGTATATAAAAGTAATTTATTAAGAATGTATATAAAAAGTTAAGAAAAACAATTCAAGGATTTGAATAAAATTGAATACGTATAAAATAATGAAAAACCATACAAAGATTTGAATAAAATATATGGATAAAATAAAAATTAATAATATATGGATATTTAAAAGGGTTGTTTTTAAATATAGAAAAATAAACCAAAATATTTATAAAATATAGCAAATTTTAGAACTATCAATGATAGACGCTGATAGACATTGATAGACTTCTATCAGTATCTATCAGTGATATTGATAGACATTGATAGAAGTTATACCATTTGAAATAATTTCCCTATTTAAAATATAATTTGGTAGAAAAATCTGAATATTTAATTAAGGTGAAATTAATTTGAAAAGTGGTTAAATAGAATCTAAAATAATAATAAAATATGGAGATTATGTTAACTACATGAGCAAAATTAGGAGGGCAGTTGTTCTTGAGGAATATCAGAAATTATTTGTACACATAACTCGACCATGTTTTGTATTCTACAATTATCTAGTATTCGTAGTTTCATCAACAACTACTACGAACCAGACAAGGAAAAACCAGGAATTTAGGAATTTGTGACCATATTTATTTCCTCTAAAACAAACTTTATATTATAATGTATCAAATATATAGTAGTAATTATATCATATATAATTAAATTAAATTAATTATATCACATATAATTAATTTCCTAAATTTATTGAACAATTCAAATTAATCCAAAATTGATTCTCATAAATACCTCATTGAGCTACATAGGGGACCTCATGGACCTGTAGCTTGAAGCTCCAATGGTACTTGAATAATTAATTAAACTCTTTAATTAATTTACTCAACATTCATTAACTGTTGGGCACTCCATTAAAGACCGACAACTGCACTTGCACTACATATATATTTTTGTGTCCATTGGATATAATTAATCAACAGTGCGGTAATTCTTCACAAATGGTTCGTAAGTACAGCTAGGCCGAAATTAACGTTTTGCCCCATTAGTTATATCTAACTCTTTAAATATCATTGATCTCTTTAATGAATAATAAATCATAGTCCAATTGTCATATCCCCTTCTAGATTATCCTCTTCATCTAGAAGAGAATGTGACAATAGCAATTACCAACCCTTTCTTGGCACCTACTGTAAACCTACATTCTTAACCTACTCAGAAAAACCCGGAATATATAAATAACAATTTTAAATACTTAATTATAGACAACACGGCCAGGGTTAAGCACACCACACTTTTACAACATTAATAAATATAGAGTTCAGTGGGTCCCGATAGTTGTCCCTAACATAAACAATACATATTAACAAACATTACAAATAGACACCTAAAGCTTCCTTGAAAATTGGAATCCTAGAGTGGCAGAGCAGCAGTGCAGTTGACCTTTGGGGAAATGACCACTACTTGAGGAAGAAAACATTTACAACGAATGAGCTACTAGCCCAGTGAGTGACTAATAAATCATAAACATCATGCTTTAAATAAAAAAAAATTTTGCCAAACAAACTCATACTTAAAACTTTTAAAACATAGCATAGGTTAAAACATAACTTAATATGATTCTTAGTTGAGAGAGAATTCTTTTGCTCAATCCCTTAACGAAAATCTTTAACTGGTGTGGAGTATTCTCAACAACCAACGTCAACCCTCCCTACGTGTACGTGGTAATAACTAAGTACCGTCATACCTTAGGTACTACTGTCCTAATACCTTCACAATGTCCTTCAGTATCAGGTTCTAGTAATCATCATAAAACTCATACTTGAATTTACATACTTTGGAAGTATAAGCAACATAAATCATATGCTTAAACATCTTTACTATAAAGCATAAAACTTTCAACGCATGCTTCTTGTAATTAAGTATAGAAATACCTAAATCATGCTTTATAAACTTCTTCAAACTAGAATGCGTTAGTAGGCTTCATAAAATCTAGTTTGTTTGAAAATTATTTAAAAAATTCTCTAAACATAAGCAAGCATGAGCTTGAATATTAAAGTAAAACATGTGCTACTAAAACATTAGAAAATATTTAGTTTTGTCACTCACAGCCTTGGACGTTCCTCCTAGGGTTGATAAGCCTTTCCTATTGGCATTAATCCTGTGGAAATGATAACCATGTTTAGCCATTGCCTTTAATCCTTATGTGAGACTAACTACCTAAATAACCTGAAGTTTAACTTATCGAATCTCTTTCAAACTTAACGCATACCTTCTTATGCGTTCAACAGTTAGAATTTTCTTGAGTTATGTTTCTAGGTCATGCAGCCACAAAATTACCCATGTGCCCATCGCATGTCTCATGCGTTCGTCCAGTCGTGTGCCAACACATGCTCCTCCAGTTGTGTGCCAACACACACTCTAGCACAACCTTGTACTAATTTTCTATTATTTTGAATTAGATTGCCATATCACTAGACACTTTGGCTAACTTTATGTCCAAGTGGACAACTCGGTCAATATGAAGAGCTAAAGCTTGATTCATCATTGAATCGCCATGCAAACTAACAAGCAACTCAAATCAAATCAAGGCCGATACTAAACCCTAAGCTTCAAATGATCAATATATATATATATAAACACGTCCAAAAGCTTTAAGAGGACTAAAACTGAAAATGTTTTATAATTCACTTGATTAATGTAAAAATGAAAACAATTTATATACTAATGGCACAATAATGTATAAACAAAGGAGAAGTTGCCTACTATTTACAAAACAATGGTCTAAACCAATTTACAAATGGAAAATAAAATCCTCAACACACCAAAATTTCCATTACCATATATTCATTACCAGTCTACCAAAAAGAAAAGTAAACAAGGTAAACTAAGGTAATAAACATCAAAATTGCTTGTAATGGAAGGTCAGAGGGTGATAGTGTAATATACCACCATCCACTTTACAGGGCCAACAACCCTTTCTAAACTGAGGATTATCTTTGTCTAGTATAACTGAAATAACAAATAATAATTTTCCCACGGGAAGGGAAAAAAAAAAAAAACCGATGCGGTATTATGAATACTTGATCCAAAAAAATTGTTCTGAACTATATTTTCCATCATGCTAGATTCAGTTATGTATCTGTGGACTTGCTCAATTTCTTCACGGTACCCAAAATCCCATCGAACAGCTTTTTCTTGTCATTTTAATTAGTGTCTGATACAAAAGAATAGCTCTTTTGACGTCTTTGCTTTCTAGCAAAGCTTCCTGTATTTACTTCACTTCTGGGAACTAAACTAGAAAGCTTTGAACTATTTTCAGAACAATCAATCGTCTCGTAGCTATTTTCTGCCTTGTCATTCTTACCGTTTTCTTTGCTGCTATACCATGAATCAAGGATCTGTATTAATGAACTTTCTTCCTCATTAGCTTGTTGTTTCGCTGGCACTTCTGTAGCAGGACAAGACTCTTCATCAGTTACAGTTGATTCATCCTCCGAAAGGACAGGTTCATAACAAAATTTTGGTTGTTTCTCTATTGCATCTGTTGTTTCACTATTCAATGCGGATTCCGCTTTGTTTTCACTGCTACAATCTGTGCATGCTGGACCTAATTCTTCCCACGTGGATTCAAAATCATCATCCTTTCTAGGCAGGTTAGATTCATCATCGGAGTTTGCTACGGTACCAGATGTGTTTTTCTCATAATCACTGAGAAGAGTTGTTTCCAGCTTGGAAACTTTTGGGGCTTTACTGGTAGGAATTATAAAGGTGGACGCTATTGTCACTCCAGGTATTATTTGTAGCAAGGATGCCAACTTAGGGTAACCAAGCTTTTGCAAATTAAGATGATACCCATACTTCTCAAAAAACAGTCTTCTGAAGGCCCCAATATTATATCCTTCTGGGTGATCCCTCAAGATCTCATCCACAAGCTTTTGACAGTCGCCTAATATCTCGCATCTCGTCCTCTCTGCAACCTTGTTTTTAGTCATAGTTGTAGCTTGAGGAATATTTTCATTTTTCTTATCTGAATCTGAATCATGTCCTCGAGATCCCTGGAAGCTGCACTGTGACTCTTTGTTCATAAAGATTGATGTCAATCCACTTGCACGATGCAAAGGTTCTGTGCTAGACCTTTTCCTAGCAATA
The DNA here is from genome assembly GCF_027475165.1 of Benincasa hispida. Lineage (NCBI taxonomy): Eukaryota > Viridiplantae > Streptophyta > Magnoliopsida > Cucurbitales > Cucurbitaceae > Benincasa > Benincasa hispida. Next base: position 62,501,691 of record NC_143487.1, read on the forward strand.
GAGAGAGTGAGCTTAAAAGGATTTGTTTCAGATGGGAATTCCTCCACCCATTTCTTATCTGATATTAACAATTCCAAGAAGTCGAAGAGATCACTAGTGCTTAAAGATTTAAGAACGGGAGGTCCTCCCACTAGCAGATTTTGAGCTATCTCCGACCTGAAGCAAGTCAGAGCAAAAAAAAAAAAAGGTAAGTACACATTGTAACTCCTATGATATCATTCAAAGGTATAAAACAATTAAACTATAGATTTAAATCTCATTTGGTCCTTAAACTTTCAACTTTATTCTATTTTAGTCCTTAAACTTTTGAAATGCCCATTTTAGTCCCTTTTAACTTTAAAAAAAGGACTATTTTAGCCCTTGCTGTAAAAATTTCTGTTAGTGAATTAAAAAGCAGTGGCATGGTAATATATGAGAGTTGACTAATGTAGCCATCTAGGCAGATGAGTTTGGGCAAAATAATCTTTTTCCATTAGACAATTGATGATAAAGACGCCGTAGGCCATTGCCCATGTTTTGATATTCTGGTATAATCGTCTATGAAAGAACACCTCTCTACTCCTCTCTTACCTGCATTTCCTGAGCTTGCATCACATTTTGACCCATTTAATCCTGACGCCCGAATCTCTTCTCTTCAATTTCATTAACATCATCAATTTAATGGGTCCTATTTTTTCTCCACATTCATCTCCCTCCCACCTTTCTCTAAATTTTCTTTCCTTCTCCCCCTTCTTACTTTTTCAATTCCCTGTTTTCTAATCCATTCTGATTCCTTATCGGCTCTGAGATTCGAAAATTAGTTTCGTTTCCCATTGATTTCACCAATTTGGGGTTTCAAATAGGCGGTCTCCGACAGTTTCATCATCATCTTCATTCCCACCCCTCATCTGCATTCCAAATTAGTTCTGCACTTTATCCTCATTTGAAATTGTTGAAAATGTTGTTTAGCCCTAAGGACATTTTAGTCTTTTTACGTGGTGTCCACAGTCTAGGGTTTCATCCCTTTGGTTATTTATACATGTCCCTGTATTGTGTACTGGGTATTAGAAATTAATAAAAAAAACTCTTATCATGGTTTTTTCTCCTTGGTCTAGGGTTTTCCACGTAACTCTGATGTTTTTCTCTTCTACTCTTACTTTTCAATATGGTATCAGAGCATGGTGATGAGACTGTAGCTGGAATAGAAGAGATTCAGTCGTCAACCCTAGCAGGGGATGAAACTCCAATGGAAAATTCCCAAAGTGCTGAAATTAGGGCTACTGTCGACCAATATTTACGCTCGTTACTTGGACCAATTCAGATCCAGCACACAGGACAGCAGTTGTTCGTCGACCCGACAATCGCACAACCATACAGTGGGGCGGCCGTACAATGGAGCGCTAAGCAATTCCTCCAACCGTCGATCACTCAAGCGGCCGTCGGAGGCCCTCCATCGCAACCGTCGACTTTGCCCGGTCCTTCATCGCAGACGTTTTTTTCTAGACGCTGTTAGCCTTCCAGGTCAAGTTTTCTCTTCCTCTCTGCCCGGTCCTTCGAACCACCCGATCCACCCGAACCAGCCAAACTCGATCCAGCCGAACCCAGTCAAGCAAGCCTTCTTTCCCCACGTTTTTTCCTCTTCAACCGGCTCATCAAGCCACTTTTCCCACGCCAGCAGAAACCAACTTTTCAAGGGTTTATGGGCAAAAACAATCTACAAAGCAGCAACTGACAAATTTGCAGCAGCAGGTTTCTGCACTTGGGACAACCGTTAGATCCACGGCCAATCCATCGACTGACTTTCATCCAGATACATATTTGGGATTTCTGTTATATTTAGAAACTCCAGTAACTACTTACCCTACTTTACCTTTTGCAAACATTATGTCTGGTTCTGTGGGTAATTCTGTAGGAATATCTATCGACGAAAAACTTAATGGCCATAACTATTTTTCTTGGTCGCAATCTGTGAGAATTGCCCTCAAGGGACGCATTCTCGGATACGAAGATATCAAATGGGCTATATTAAACTGGCATGCCCAGTAACCCATGTGTGGTCGGATATCTAACCGGGGAGATACCCAAACCGAACCCTGGGAATCCTCAAGAACGTATATGGAAGAGGGAGGATTCTCCCCTCCGCTCGATTTTAATAAACAGTATGGAACCCCAGATCAGGAAGCCACTCCTTTACTCAGCATCAACTCGGGATATTTGGGAAGTTGTCCAGAAACTATATTCGAAGAGGTTGAATGCTTCACGACTTTATACATTGAGGAAACATGTGCATGAGTGCAAGCAGGGGACTCTTGATGTAACATCCTATTTCAATAAATTATCATTATTGTGGCAAGGATCTGTGTCGGGAAATAATTTGGAATTGCCCAGTCGACGAGGTTCAGTATTCAAAGATTGAGAAGGTTGACACCACGTATATGCTTTTTTGGCTGGCTTAAACTCGAAATTTGATGGTGTTCGGAGCCGAAATTTGGGACAAAGAGCAATGTCGTCCCTGATGGAAGTTTGCTCAGAAGTCATATTAGAAGAGGATCGAACCAGCGCTATGAATGGTACAGCAACCACCGCCTTAGACTCTGCTGCATTTTGAGTCAAGCCATCTGGATTAGAGAATGACAAACAAAATGGAAAGACCCCTCCAATTTGTGAACATTGTAAAAATCCATGGCATACAAAAGACCAATGCTGAAAATTACATGGTTGACCACCAAATGGCAAGCGGCGCTCTCCAAACGATAAATCTAAATCCAATCGAGCCTTCGTTGGTGAAACAGTTGATGGTGCTCCCCAGGTGATCAGCCAGGTGGATCCAGGTATGGTTGGAATCAGCAATATTGTACAATCACTCCCCAATCCTTTAGTTTCTTTGTTGAGGGGGATGAATCCTGGATCCTTGACTCCGGAGCAACTAACCACTTAATTGGATCATCTGATCAATTCCTCTCCTACTATCCAAGCGTTGTAAATGAGAGAATATGAATTGCAGATGGGTCTTTTGCCCCCGTTGCTGGAAAGGGTCACTTATCTTCGATTCAGGGATTGATTTTACAGAATGCTTTACATGTGCCAAAGATATCTTATAATTTGCTATCGGTTAGTAAAATAACCAAATATTTGAACTGCAAAGTTGTTTTCTCACTAGATGTTATTTTATTTCAAGACCTGAGCTCAAGGAAGACGATTGGCACTACCCGACACAACATGGGACTCTATTTCCTCTTCGATGATGCTTCTTCTAGGAGTTTGTCTAGGACTAGTTTATTGTCTTATTTCTAAAACTGATTTTTTATTATGGCACTTTCGGCTTGGACATCCAAACTTTCATTATATGAAATATCTGTTTCCCCACTTATTTCGTAGTGTGAATGTGTCGTCTTTTATCTTGTGATGTTTGTATTCGTGCAAAACAGTACAAATCCTCCTTTACTTCACAACCCTATAAACCTTCCCGACCCTTCCATTTGATACATAGTGACGTTTGGGGTCCGTCTAATGTCACAACTGTGTCGGGAAAATGGTGGTTTGTCACCTTCATAGATGATCACACCCGTCTTACATGGGTGTTTCTTCTTACAGACAAATCTGAAGTGGCGCCGGTATTCCAACAGTTCTATACTACCATCTAAACTCAATTCAATACCAAAATTGTCATTCTTCGGAGTGACAATGGACGAGAATTTATTAATCCGTCCCTCCGTGAGTTTTTAATATCTAAAGGTATTATCCACCAGAATTCTTGTGCCTATACCCCTCAGCAAAATGGGGTGGCTGAGCGAAAAAACCGCCACCTTGTTGAAGTAGCCCGATCTCTCATGATACCTGTTTTCCTACCCTCGTATCTATGGGGAGATGCTGTACTTACTGCAGCTCATCTCGTCAATCGGATGTCCTCCCGTGTGCTCAAATTCCAAACCCCTTTAGAATGTTTTAAAGAGTCATTTTCGTCCATTCGTTCGTCCATTCGTCTTTTCCCAGATGTTCCTCTTCGGGTGTTTGGCTATACTGTTTTTATTCATAATCACGGTCCTAACCGGAGCAAATTTGCTCCTCGGGCCCAAAAATGTGTGTTTGTTGGGTATCACTCCATCAAGGGGGATACAAGTGTTTTCAGCCTTCCTCTCGAAAGTATTTTGTCACTATGGATGTCACCTTTCAAAAGGAAAAACCTTTTTTTTCCCGTTAGTCCTCTTCAAGGCAAGACCACAAATGAAGAGGCTAACGCATCTACCTACTATGTTCCTTTAGATCTGTTTCCAGAGCCTATTCCTGAAACAAATGATCCTGTCCTCCCTACAAAACAAGTATCATGGATAATCTACTACAGGAAGAATCTCCGAGAGGAAATAATTCCCGAAATAGTTCCCCCTGTTGCTCTGTCGGATGGTGTTCGAGAGTCAGAACCAGAACCGACTCAAGGTACCTCTATTTCTGATGATAATGAATGTATTGAAGGTGATGTCGTGACCTCTGACGAAGTCAGGATCGATGGTAGTGGTGAATTGCCAGGAGATACACAGGGAACTGAAAATGTACAACCAGTGGGTACAGATGAACAGGTAGACAAGACCAGTGAGATTGATGCTACCTTGGATTTACCGATTGCCCTACGAAAGGTACGAGGTCGTGCACCAAGCACTCTATGAAAAGCTTCTTGTCCTACAATAACTTGTCTACGAGATTTAAAGCTTTCACTACCAGTCTGGACACCGTGATGATTCCAGGCAATGTGCACAAAGCTCTAGAAGTTCCTGAATGGCGAGCCACAATTATGGAGGAGATGCGGGTCCTTGAGACAAACAGAACGTGGGATCTGGTAGTTCTTCTAAAAGGTCACGGAACAGTAGGATGAAAGTGGGTGTTCACTGTAAAATACAAGTCTGATGAGACTCTCGCTAGATGTAAGGCCAGGTTAGTTGCAAAAGCATTCACTCAGACATATGGGGTAGATTACTCAGAAACCTTCTCACCTATGGCAAAACTTAACATTATTCGTGTTCTTCTCTCCATCGTCGTTAATCAAGACTGACCCTTACACTGGTTGGATGTGAAAAATGCGTTTCTGAATGGTGAGTTGGAAGAAGAGGTCTATATGAACTCACCTCCGGGTTTTGAAGAAAGGTTTGGCAATCAGGTTTGCAAGTTAAAGAAGTCTCTATATGGCCTGAAGCAGTCTCCTAGAGCTTGGTTTGATAGGTTCACTACTTTTATCAAGTCCCTAGGGTTTGTTCAAGGGCATTCTAATCATACCTTGTTCATTAAAAGGTCAACATCAAGGAAAATAGTTGTTCTAATAGTCAATGTTGATGATATTATCCTGTTAGGGGATGATTCAGCTAAGATTGGCAGGTTGAAACAAAGGATGGCAGATGAGTTCGAGATTAAATATCTTGGTGACTTGAGATATTTCCTAGACATGGAGGTAGCAAGATCAAAGGAAAGGATCTCAATGTCTCAGAGAAAATATACACTAGACTTGTTGAGAGAAACTGAAATGACAGGGTGCAAACCTGCAAATACGCCGGTAGAAGTCAATAGCAATCTGGTAGAATCAGTAGATGATGTTCTGATTAACAAGGAAAGATATCAACGGCTTATGGGGAAACTGATCTATCTTTCGCATACCAGACCTGATATATCGTATGCAATTAGTTTGATCAGTCAGTTTATGCAGGCTCCTTATAAAACACATATGGAGGCAGTTATGCGGATTCTGAGATATCTGAAGTCTACGCCTGGAAAAGGCTTGGTATTTAGAAAACATGACAAAAGATGCATTGAGGCTTACACAGATTCAGACTAGGCTGGTTCTATTACTAAAAGGAAGTCTACCTCTGGATATTGTACTTTTGTGTGGGAAAATTTAGTTACCTGGCAGAGTAAGAAGCAAGGTGTCGTGGCTAGAAGCAGTGCCGAAGCAGAGTATAGAGCTATGAGCCTTGGTATTTGTGAAGAACTTTGGTTGAAAAAGATTCTAGTAGATCTCCATCAGGAGAGTCATGACCCGATGAGACTTTATTGTGATAATAAGGTTGTCATTAATATTGCTAACAATCATGTTCAACATGACAGAACCAAACATGTTGAGATCGACCAACACTTCATCAAAGAGAAACTAGATAACGGTAGTATCTGCATTCCTTATGTTCCGTCCAGTCAACAGATTGCGGATGTCCTCACCAAAGGGTTATCGAGACAGACATTTGACACCTGTGTTAGCAAGTTGGGTCTCATTGATACCTACGGCCCAACTTGAGGGGGACTGTTGAAAATGTTGTTTAGCCCTAAGGGCATTTTAGTCTTTTTACGTGGTGTCTACAGTCTAGGATTTCATCCCTTTGGTTATTTATACTTGTCCATGTATTATGTACTGTGTATCAGAAATTAATAAAAAACTCTTATCGTAGTTTTTTCTCCTTGGTCTAAGGTTTTCCACGTGACTCTAGTGTTTTATAAGTTCAGGGACCAAATGAGATTTCAACCTAAATTATATAATGCTAAATTTGGAGAAGTTAAAATAACTGGCCATTAGGGGAAAAAACCAAACAAGCCAAAATGGGCATGGCACCCAACAGTTCATTACTGACGATGTAAAGAATATATGGATATATAAAAAGAAAGAATATCAAACCTGGTTTTTGAACGCGAAATAATCTCAACTCCTTTAGGTGTTTCCATAAAGGATTTCATGTCTTGCCAAAAAGAATTGCTGGAAAAAAGATGATGTTTCCCAGATTGATTCTTTAACTGGTTTTGTTCACAACAATGCTCACTGGTTTCATCGTTCTCAGTTTTCTTTCCCCAAAACTTGAGCCAATTTCTAATGCTACCAAATAGTCCTAGATTAGAACTAGATTTATCATCGTGTGCATTAGCAACTATGACTGTTTTCTGAAGCTTAGCAGACTCGAGATCAGGTGAATTTGAAACTTGATGCACTGAATTAGCATCTTCACTCATTGGCATAGCAGTTCTTCCATCAGTTTTTGCCTCCCCAGGGCTGTCCCTAGAATAAGTTGCAACAAGGCCACTACAACTTTTCTGCTTCGAAGTATCATTTGATGTAGAACATTTTTCAGAAATACAATGACTTCCATTTTTAGAATTAGTGTCATTATTGCCTAAAAGCCTTCTCCATATTCTACTCAAAAAACTTGTCTTGGCCTTAGAATGCCGTTCAATTGAAAGAGTCATATTACTGTTTCCTTCAAATTTACTGGTTTGCTTTGAATCTTCTATAACATGTGGCTCCGAAACCGGGCATCTTGATGATTCCCCTTCCATGGCTAGACTAATAGGCTTACCAAATTTGGAAGATGGTTTCACCTTCAATGGTTTGTCTTGGGCATTGGATGGAAGGACTGGTACACACGTCGATTCTGTTGAGGAAACATTATTATTTAACTTCGCTATCAGATTAGGGTCCTGCTTTTCAGTGCCATTAACAGATGTACCTCTACTGGACCCTAATGGTTCTTTGGGCCGCTTTGGAGTGACCATACAGGCAATAAATTGGCCATCATCATTTGTTTGAAGCTTTAAAATGTGTGGCATTGACAAAAGAAAGCGAGAAAACTTTTTGTAACCATAAAAGTCCCTATCCATAGATATAGGACTCTTTCCCAACTCTGAGCGGAGTTCTGTAATGAGGAGTCCTTTGGGATACAATTTCAAAATGTTATGTATTTGCCTAATGACTGTATTTGGAATGGGACGAGGCTTAGGATCTGCACTGGGCTCAAAAACCTCCTCAGTTCGTAAAGAAGATGGTTGCTCATTATCTGGAAATGGGTTTTCAAGAGAAACCTTATAATGGCCGTACCAAGAACTGTAGGGAGCATCCGGTGGTTGATTAAAATGCCTTCCAACTAGATTTTCCCCTCTAATCAAAGCATGCCAATGCCACATGATGCTTGCAGCACTGCATAAAACACCAGGAGCACTTTCAGGGCTTGCTAGCAACACATTGTAATTATTCATTCTTAAACGATGCAAAATGCTGGCAAAGTCCCTGTCACCAGAAATTAGAAAAAGATGTGCTGGTGGAGGGTTTTGAGAAACCCAGTACATAAGATCTACAAGAAGAGACCTATCAGCACTGTTTTTACCACCTACATTAGAAAAATATTACAAGGTGAAGTTTTTCTGAAAAGTTTACCAAGAACAAATAAATTACAAATCTATATGTAAGTTCCATTACATTAATCACTAGAACAAATCTGAAAAAACACTTTGCCACAGCCACTCATCGGTTACCCCAATCAATCTAACTATTTCTTGATTGGTTGATTTACAATTCTCTGAAGATTCCACATAAGCATTTTTATCCATCCCAGATAACCTCATTATTTAGAGCAATCCATGTAACCATAATGTTAAGCACTCAAGTGTAAGTTATTCGAGTATATATGCTTAGATAGGCAACATATTTAACTTCATACATACTACCAATCCAACTCGTATTGCCAACTCAGCATCCTTATATAGCTTTGCAGCACCAAATTGAGCAGACATTAATCAAGAACTAAATAGTATCGTTATCTACAATTATACAATTAAGAATAAATTAAGTTACAGCATCTCAATCATACAAAAGAATATGAGAAGATTAGGAAACCTCTCCCACGCTTAAGCAAAATATAAAACTTCCAATAAGATACTATCATAGAGATATGGACCAGTTTCCACTCCAAACAATCGATCAATTGAAATTGGTTTTAAAATATATGAACACAAAAAACCCAAAAGCACTATTTTTACTCAGTAAACAGAAAGTGATAAATTTGAACAGAGAAAGCCACAACTAACCATGAGGAATGTGGGTCAGGCTAATTCCAGTAGAAGAGAGAGCCTCCTGGTTCGCCCTGGAGAGCTGTAAAACGTCACCAAAAGCAGTAATCTGAACAGGACCTTTGATGCCATTGGCCCTTACAGCCGCAGTGATTAAATGAGCGACCTTAAAGACGTTGATACCAGCAGGAATGTTGCAATTCTCGAAGTCCCACCATACCGAAACTCTCACATTTCGAGACTCCTCGTCGTGGCACCTCGAATAAGTTGATAATTGAGAAAAGTGAAGAAGTAGAGCGCGTGTTGGAAAAGAAATAGAGGAGGAGGAAGAAGAAGAAGAACAGAGAGAGGAAAGTGAGGATAAGAGCCTCATGATAGGCGGATTGAGAATACGAAAACAATAGTGGGTTTAAGAATTAGGGTTTCAGAGAGATGGGTAATGCTTAATAGAGGTTTAAGAGCCAAAGGTCCTCAACTCCTTGTAGCAGATTTTGAGCAATCTCTAACTTGAAGAAAAATTATAAAATTTAAACCTTACAGTAACGTACAAGTCAAGCAGTAGTCAGTGCATCAACATTTTCAAACAATGATCAAATTGCTTGGAATCATCAACGTTTCTAATTCTCAAGAATGAATGCAGATAGCGTTGCAGGTGAACATACAGAGCATAGCAAATGGAAGTAAAATTAAGTATAGAACAGAATGAAGCAGGAACATATGGCAGAGATCGGCGGCGAACGACTTTGGGTTGGAGGAGAACGGCCGCGAACGGCGAGGGCGGCACCAGGAGACGACGAAAAAGGGCTCAAGGAACTGGAGGGAAAGGACTTAAACCCTACATATTTTTGGGCCAAAAGAAAAACCCTACATACTTAAAACCGGTTCGGTTCGTTTGAACCAAAAAATGTCCAATAGGACTAACTCCTCACCTCAATTTTTGACAGATACCTGGGTTCAAACTAGGGTCTTACTTTAGTTTGGTGTGTGGTGATGGGAGAATTAAAAACAAAATCGAGTAAATTCTGATAAATAAATAAATAAACAATAAGATTGAGGTATGGGCATAGGTATTTTGCTAAATAAGGTAACTCAAATTTTTTTTTTTTCAGCGTGTATTGTATTTCTTTATATCAAATATCGGTGAAACAAATATTCTCTAGCTTGTCCCCTCTGGATACATTATAGCCACCGAAAGGTGCTTTCATATTTCACTTAATTCGGGCTCGTTTTACGATTTTACGTGTTTATTCTACGATTTTGTAGGTATTGAGCATCTAGAGGGTAGAATTGACCAGTGGAGTTGAAACCAGATCAAAACAACCACAACGGAGCTCCAGAAGCATTAACAAACAAAAGATGGAAAATTACAAAAATGTCCTTGGGCAGCGCAGTACAGCGCCATAGTTCTACGCGTAGTGCCAAAACTAGAGCCTAAGTAAAGGTGAGAGTGTCACAACGCTATGACACGGTGTAATAGACAGAACACTCAATTATCGGTAGCATTGCAACGTTGTCCTGTAATACTGCGTGCTATGAACTATCATGGACGAAGATGCGCGCTGCAGCACCATGACATTGTGATAAAAATTATAAATATGCATTCGATTTTAGGTCAAATTATTTTGTCGGGCTTCAGCCTTACTGCACTTTTCCTCTATTTCTCTGTAATTTTCATTATGTTATTTACTTTTGAGTTTATCAACGGACATGAGGAGATTATCCAACATCATAAGTGGCTAAGGTACTGAATGAATCGAATTCCTCAGTAGAAGCATGCGAATGTGTGTGCCCTTGAAATTCGTTTTGAAAATTCTTGAAAATTAGAGGGGAAAAATAGAATGGGATAACATAAATTTACAACATGCTTTATAGGGAAGAAGACATACTCTTGAAGATCTTCTCCAATGCTTTCCTCTACATGAACTCCTTGACGACTTTCTTCAAGAATATCTTCTTCGTAATCTCATGAACAACCACGAACAAGGACACTACCACTTGCAAACCTTGCTATTCTCCGGACAGAATTAGGATTGTGGAATCCTTTAGAAGGAGAGAATTTTACAGACCAACGTTTCTGTAAAAGTGTGTTGAGAGAGATCTTGGATTTTTGTAAAGATAATTTTGCAAAAAAACACAAGATCAACCATTATGTTCTCTCTACCACTCTGCAAAAAAACTTCCTGTAACCCTAAGTGGGAGCGATAGATGGATGGGGAGTTACAACTCCCTCCCACCATTACAGGGAGTTATTCTAATTTTCTATTATTTAAATAATATATTAAATCCAATTTAATAATATTAATTAATTATAAATTGAATAATCATATATTTAGTTTAATTTGAATAATATTCAAATAATATCCTCTTACATAACCTATAATTTTAATATGAATCTTATTCATATTAATTATAATCTATAGTTTTAATATGTAACATCCCAAATTTAGTAATTTCTTTTAACTGAGGGCGTTTTTGAAATTTTGGACATTGAATGTAATTGCAGGAATTTAATTATTGATGTTGGAAATTATTTATGTTGGAAATGAATGGCAGGAGTTAATTCTTTTTTAAAGGAATGGAATTTTGAAGAATTTATGTGGATTAAGAAAAGAATAAAATAAAATAAAATATATTTTATTTTTTTATTTTTTTATTATTCTTTCCTTTTCTGTTCTCCTTCTTTTTCTTTTCTCCCTCCCTTCCCCTCTTCTTCCTTGCGCAGGCACCCCCTGTGAAAAAAAAAACCCCGTGCCTCAGCCGTTCAACACTATTCCACCTGCCTCGCGTCACTTCGACTTGCAAACCGCCAGATCTGTTTTCAATCAGCCATTAATGCCAGCTGAAGCTCTGTCGTTCGCCACCCCAATCGATCGTGCGACCAGCCATCGCGCCTAGCCCAGACGTCCGCCGCTAGTGCTCGACCCACACTCTTCTTCTCTCTTTCTCACCGCTGACTGCAACCAAGCCACCGTTAAGAGTACCTACCATCGGTCGCGTTCTGCTCAGGCACCATCCGATCTGCTGCCGTCGGCCATTTACTCATCGGCGCTGCGTGTCACGGTCATGCTTGTCCAGGGCTTGTTGCCCATGGCCGCATGCCCGATCCAACCCCCTTCTAGCATACTTTCATATCTTGTGTTGTATTAGCTTAGTTAGCTTGCTTTTTTTACATTTTCATTGTAAGTGACCACTCGCCCTTTTGCATATGCAAGGGCACCAGTTGGCTTTTTGTTCAGAATGCACTATATGGGGATAAGACTAACCATCACTTCCTCATACCCGGAGTAGTACTCTATAAAGCTGTCGTTGTTGCTTATTGCTTTCTAGTCTACTACAATCTTTCTTTCTTTATTCACACTCACAAAAACTTCTTACGAAAACCTTTTTTCCAAACTCATTTTCCCTAAAACGGGGGTGGAGGTTACGAGAGGCACTCGTGTGTCATCGACAATCCGTATTCGAGTTGGCTGACTTGTTCGTGAGCGGGAACAAGTGCCGCACAATCGCTAAGAGAAGCTTCCGAAAGAGCGATTGTGACAGTTGGTATCAGAGCCAGGTAGGCTCACAGAGGGAAGATCAGTGATCATGTCAGCGACGAAGAACCTGAACAAGTCCCATGTGGATAGGTTGGTAGAGAGGGAAGAGCAAATGCTCTACCTGAGAGAGGTCCCAGATAATGTCGGTTTCCTAAAGACTCGGCTACAAGAAGTTGCTGAGAAAGCCGATGGAATTGATGCGGTAGTAGGCCGCCTAGACGGATTACCCGTCAGAGAATTGATGATGAGGGTAGAGACCCTCGAGACCAAAACAGCACAGTCTGGCAGCTTTGAACGAGGCGATAGCTCATCGGGCTCTGTTGCCTACATAGAGGAGCGTGTCGAAGAGCTGGACGGCTCCCAAAAAGCAATACTTCAGATGGTAACTGATTTGTCTGAAGACTTTTGGTCGGCCCTTGACGTCGTCAGAGCCGAGATAGCAGATGCGAGTGCTAGGGTGAATCTCACCATCCGAGCGGTAGAGAACCAAGCCCCATCTGGGGGAGCAATGGTAGTAAGCAGAATAAAAATCCCAGAACCGAAACCCTTCTGTGGGGTGCGAGAAGCGAAAGCCCTGGAAAATTTTATCTTCGACCTTGAGCAATACTTCAAGGCGACGAACACAGTGACTGAAGAGTCGAAAGTCACACTAGCAACGATGCATCTAGCTGAAGATGCAAAACTGTGGTGGAGATCACGATTTACAGACATACAGGAAGAACGATGCACTATTGATACTTGAGATAGATTGAAACAAGAACTTCGCTCGCAGTTTTTCACTGAAAATGTCGAGATCTTGGCTCGACGAAAACTCCGAGAGCTGAAGCAAACAGGTAACATCAGGGACTACGTAAAACAGTTTGCAGGACTCATGTTGGACATACGAGATATGTCTGAAAAAGACAAGGTCTTTTGCTTTGTTGAAGGGCTGAAACCATGGGTGAAATCAAAACTATATGAACAGAGAGTACAGGATCTCCCCTCTGCCTATGCGGCAGCTGAACGGCTATAAGACCTTAGCACTGACTCACAAGATGTGAGGAAGCAGTCAACTTCCTCAAATGGGGGAAACAGAAACAGCCGTTCCAGTCCTCCCAGACCTGGGGGGAGGAGACAAGAACACAGGGGGGACCGTAAATCATCCCAACCGAGATCAGGAAACAACTGGCGGGGGTCGCCGCAATAGCATAACAATTACAATCGCCCCCTGTCTTGTTTCATATGTAGAGGGCCACACAGGGCGGACGAATGTCCAAATCGAACTGCGTTCAATGCTTTTCAAGCCACGTTAGCCTCTACCTCCAAAGACAAGGTTGAACTGGAGGAGACGGTAATCGAGCCAGCTGCAGAAATTGAGAATCCTAGGATGGGGGCATTGAAATTCTTATCTGCGCTCCAGAAGAAAATGGGAAAGGCGACGGAGCCACTAGAGAAAGGACTCATGTATGTAGACGCTTGGGTCAACCAAAGATCGGTCAAGAACACTATGGTTGACTCCGGGGCCACCCATAACTTCATGGCTGAAACGGAAGCTCGCTGCCTAAATTTGACTTGGGAAAGAGATGTAGGGAAGATGAAAGCTGTGAATTCCGCAGCCCTACTGATTACGGGGATAGCGAAGAGAACTCCGGTGAAGTTAGGAGACTGGAAGGGCTTCGTTGACTGCGTGATTGTCAAGATGGATGATTTCGACGTGGTATTGGGGATGGAATTCCTACTTGAACATGAAGTCATACCAATGCCCCTCGCCAAATGTCTAGTCATTACCGGATCTACACCCACCATAGTCCAAGCCAGTATCAAGTAGCCAAATGGAGTGAGAATGATCTCAGCCCTCCAATTGAAGAGAGGCCTGGCCCACGACGAACCCACGTTCATGGCCATCCCGATAGAATCAGTTGAGTCCACTGAAGAGGAGATCCCCCAAGACGTTCTATTTGTCTTGGAAGAGTATCGGGATGTTATGCCGAAAAGCTTGCCCAAGTTCTTACCCCCACGAAAGAGGATTGACCATGAGATTGAGTTGTTACCAGGGGCAAAGCCGCCTGCTAAGAATGCATATCGGATGGCCCCGCCAGAATTGGCCGAACTCCGGAAATAGTTAGACGAGTTGTTAGATGTAGGATTTATCAGACCGGCGAAGGCCCCTTACGGAGCCCAGTACTATTCTAGAAGAAGAAGGATGGGAGCCTCCGGTTGTGCATCGACTATCGGGCCATGAATAAGCTCACAGTCCGCAACAAATATCCCCTTCCTATCATTATTGACTTATTTGATCAGCTTCACGGTGCTAAGTATTTCTCGAAGCTGGACCTACGGTCTAGATATTATCAAGTCTGAATTGCTGAAGAAGACGAACCTAAGATGACCTGTGTCATGAGATATGAAGCCTTCGAATTCCTTGTGATGCCCTTTGGCCTCACCAATGCTCCAGCAACTTTCTGTACCTTAATGAACCAAGTGTTTCACGAATACCTCGACAAATTCGTCATAGTGTATCTTGATGACATTGTGGTCTATAGTGCCTCGCTAGAGGACCATCGACATCACCTCCAATTAGTCTTCGAAAAGCTGAGGAAAAATCAGTTGTATGTAAAGAGAGAGAAGTGCTCCTTTGCCCAAGAGCGCATAAATTTCCTCTGCCACGTGATTGAGTGTGGTCGGATTGGTATGGAAGAGGGCAAGGTGGCCGCGATTAGAGACTGGAGGGTACCATCATCCGTGACCGAACTACGATCCTTCCTCGAACTAGCTAACTACTATAGGTGGTTCATAGAAGGATTCTCGAGAAGAACAGGGCCATTAACCGAACTGTTGAAGAAAGATAGCCAATGGAGCTGGACTCTTGAATGTCAAGCCGCCTTTGAGGGCTTGAAGAAAGTGATGATTGAGGGGCCAGTCCTCGGAATTGCCGACGTGACCAAGACATTTGAAGTAGAGACTGATGCTTCTGACTTCGCGTTGGGTGATCTCCTCCTCCAAGACGAACACCCCATCGCGTATGAGAGTAGGAAACTAAATGATGCCGAACGGAGGTATGCCGCCTCCGAGAAAGAGATGTTAGTAGTAGTTCACTACTTGAGGGCCTGGAGACAGTATTTTATGGGGGTCAAGTTCGTGGTCAAGACCGACAACAACTCCATTTGTCACTTCTTCAACCAATCGAAGTTGTCGTCGAAACAGACACGGTGGCAGGAGTGTCTAGCGGAGTTCGACTTCCAATTCGAACATGGACTGGGGAAAAGTAACCAAGCGGCTGATGCTCTTAGCCGAAAGAGCGAACATGCGGCCCTGTGCATGTTCGCCCGCCTACAAGCAAGTGCGTTGAGTGCAACAGTACGAGAAACTGTCAAAACTCACTTGACAAACGACACAGCGGCGCAGGCCATCCTACAGTTGGCCAAAGAGGGGAAGACACGCCAGTTTTGGGTGGAAGATGATCTACTATACACCAAGGGCAATCGCCTCTACATCCCCATATCCGGGGAGTTATGAAGGTCGCTGATGAAGGAGTGTCACGACACACCGTGGGTAGGACATAATGGTTGGCAGAGGACTTATGTCCTTCTAAAACAAGGCTACTATTGGCCAAGCCTTCGAGACGATGTCATGCAATTTACCAAGACTTTCCTTGTCTGCCAACAAGATAAGGTCGAAAGGGCGAAATTAGCGGGTCTGCTAGAACCCCTACCTATGCCCTCTAGACCATGGGAGAGCGTGTCTCTCGACTTCATCACCCATTTGCCCAAGGTGGAGAGTTCGAATCGATCCTTGTTATCATCGACCGGTTCTCAAAATATGCCACTTTCGTCCTAACGCCGAAAATGTGCACAGCCGTGATGACTGCCCAGCTATTCTTCAAATACATCGTGAAATTATGGGGCATCCCCGCGAGCATTGTTAGTGATCGGGACAGAAGATTCACTGGGACATTCTGGACAGAATTGTTCAAAATATTGGGGTCAACACTGAATATCTCCTCTAGCTATCATCCTCAAACTGACGGCCAGACGAAACGCTTCAACAGTATACTCGAGGAATATCTGCGTCACTTTATCGACGCTAGGCAGAAGAACTGGGTCCAGTTGTTAGATGTGGCTCAGTTCAGCTTCAATAGCCAGCAGAGTTCTGCGACAAAAAAAACGCCCTTCGAAGTGGTGTGCGGTAAACAGCCACTCATGCCACACTTGGTGGACCACCCTTATGCAGGCAAAAGTCCTCAAGCACATAACTTCACTAAAAAGTGGAGCAAAACCTCTAAGATAGCTCGCGTCTACCTAGAAAGAGCATCGAGAAGGATAAAGAAGTGGGTTGATAAGAAGCGGAGAGCCCTCGAGTTTCAAGTCGGGGACGAGGTCCTAATCAAGCTACGATCGGAACAGTTCCGTTTTCGAGGCCAGAGAGACCAACGGCTAGTAAGGAAATATGAAGGTCTAGTGGAGGTAGTTGAAAAGGTCGGGAGAACCTCATATAAGGTTCAATTACCCTCATGGATGAAGATTCATCCTGTCATCCATGTGAGTATCCTGAAGCCCTATCATCCCGATCCCGAGGATGAACAACGAAACATGCTAAGGCGCCCACCGGTCACGATGAAGAGTTCTGCTGAGAAAGAAGTTGCACAAATCCTGGATAAACGTACGCGCCGTATTAGAAGACCCGACGAGAACTGACAGAGTTCTTAGTGAAATGGAAGGATCTCCCCGACGAAGAGATCAGTTGGGAGCGGGCCGAAGATTTGAAGAATGTAGCTCCAGCCATCACAGATTTTGAACAAGATCAGTTGACGGGGATGTCAACCAATTAAGTGGGGGAGAATGTCACGGTCATGCTTATCCAAGGCTCTTTGCCCATGGCCACATGCCCGATCCAACCCCTTTCTAGCATACTTTCATATCTTGTGTTGTATTAGCTTAGTTAGCTTGCTTTCTTTATATTTTCATTGTAAGTGACCACTCGCCCTTTTGCATATGCAAGGGCGCCAGTTGGCTTTTTGTTCAGAATACACTATATGGGGATAAGACTAACCATCACTTCCTCATACCCGGAGTAGTACTCTGTAAAGCTGTTGTTGTTGCTTATTGCTTTCTAGTCTACTACAATCTTTCTTTCTTTATTCACACTCACAAAAACTTCTTACGAAAACCTTTTCTCCAAACCCGTTTTCTAAAACCGTTTTCCCTAAAACGGGGGTGGAGGTTACGAGAGGCACTCGGTGTGCCATCGGCAGTCCATATTCGAGTTGGCTGACTTGTTCGTGAGCGGGAACAAGTGCCGCACAATCGCTAAGAGAAGCTTCCAAAAGAGCGATTGTGACACTGCGCATCCGGGTCGAGGAATGCGTGTCCGCAACTTGCAGTTGCAATAGCCATTCGCCTCTAGTCCGGGTCCTCGCCCAACACACCATCACCGTCGAAGGTCTCCCCCGCCAAACTGCTCTTCACCGCTATCGGACTTCTGCTTTTGCTCACTGGATTTGTGGGTTTCATCGGAAAAGCTTGGTTTTGGGTAAGATCTTGGTGGGTTTTATGAATTTTTTTGAATGGATCTTGATTACCCATTTGATTTTGAGTTAATTTTTATAAAACCCATTATATTTGGGTCATAGATTCGAATTTTAGCGAAGGTTGAAGATTGAAAGCTTGTTGTTCGGTGTTACAAAGGTTTGATTTTGGTTTGGTAAGTTTTGGTACCTTTGGTTCTTTTGGATTTAGGGTAATTGTTAAAATTTTAATTATTAAATATTAGTTTTATTTATACTCAGATTGGACACGGATACATAAATTGAGCTTTGATTGACTGAACCAAACCACAACTTTGTTAAAGCTTAATTTTGGGACCTTTGGAGGGATTATGGTCTTCCAACCGTGTTAAAGGATTCATTACTTGGATTAATTTTGAGAATTGCGATCTGAGGTAAGTAATCTTACTACTGGAATTACCCACGTGCCAGATATGAGATATATGCTAGCATGATAGATGAATATTAGGACAGAATGATAGCATGATAAATGGATAGTATAGTATGACCACTATATGTTCTTGTATGAGAATCTGAAAGATTTATTTGTGCACGTAGATACTTGCATGCTAGTAAGAGATGATACTTGATTCACTGAGGTTGTATTTGATATGATGATATTGAGACGTATATGCATATTGTATAGCCACGATGTTGAGGTATATATGTATGTTATAGAACCATATTGTGATAATTGTGATGTTGAGATCGTGATAGTGTCTTTACTGATTAGTTAGATGCCCGCTAGATATTGTGTTTCCTTCGGGATCCGCCAGATTGTGTTTCCTTCGGGATTCACCAGATATTGTGTTTCCTTCGGGATTCACCAGATATTGTATTTCCTTCGAGATTCATCAGATATTGTGTTTCCTTCGGGACTCACCAGATATTGTGTTTCCTTGGGGATTCACCATATATTGTGTTTCATTCGAAATTCACCAGATTGTGTTTCTTTTGGGATTCACCAGGGGTTGTGTTTCCTTCAGAATTCACTAGAGGTAGTGGGCATACTTAACTATAGTAGGATAGAAATATGTGTCCCATGAGGACTAGAGCAGTTTTTATGTTCCACTAGAGTTAGGCATCTAGAGGACATAGATACCCAGTCCGACCCCAGTAGTGGGGTTACTTACTGAGTATTTTATATTCATCCTTTCTCATGTCGTTTCAGGTAAAGGTAGAATGCACCGGCGATTGACAAGCGAAATTCGTGATCGAGCCACTGGGACTAGTTTTATGCTTCTGCTCATGAGATTTAGATTTCTTTTCATGTTTTTCTTAACTTTCAGTTTTGGTGTTTAACACTTATTATTAAGAATTGTTTTTAGAATTATTTATATCATTTATGATTTATGGGTACCCTATTGTTGTTTTTAATATTTGAACTTAATGAAGGGTTTTTGAACTTATCTTATTTATTTTAGCATTTATTTCACCATAAAAAGGGTGTCGTTTTAAGTTCAATGCATGCTGTATTTAGTAACGGCCTAACTTGAGTCCTAGGGGGTCGGGTTGATACATAATATGAACATTATTCATATTAGTTTTTAACCTATATATGAATCTTATTCATATAATTAATATTTGAATCTTCTTCATGTTGGGTTTTATGCCCTAATTAAAACTCGTAGATAGTGAATGTAATTAAATGATCGTAATTAATAAATAGTTATTAATATTTTTATCAATAAATGTAATTGATATTTTATTTAATTTTGTCTTATTAACCCTAAAATCTAATAAACTAACATCCTAGGCTGTCTTATGAGTCTTGAACTGTATGTAGAGACATATAGAGACCAATGATCAAGATACAACCTAAAGGGTCTATAATATAGAGATAAAGTCGGGTACCTTATCCTGGTAACACTATGGATGTGCCCACCTTGTATTTGATACAAATGCAGTGATCCAACGCGTTCGTGTAGGAGACACAAGAGTGGAGGTATCCTGTGCAATGATTTGCACAAGATCGGATCGCGAAATAATAACCACTAGATGTAACTCTATTGACTAGTTAGGTTTCTATTTCAATAGGATGACGTAGGCAATTTAGTCTTACTCCTGAGTATATTATGAACACATGTTCATGAGGGATTGTCCTTTGATTTGTATGGGTGAGAGTGGCCAATTTGTCGACTCAATATGCCTACTATTTTGGGGATAAGACTGAATGGGTAGCTGGGAACATAATCATACAAGATAGATTTCACTCATTCCCGACTTCAGGGTAAGTACATGAGTGTTCCCTTAAGTGGTGTCTCCAAGACTTGAACAAAGAGCTCTACCCTCTCATTGGTCCGAGGGGAGTTTCTATTTAATGGTTGGACCATAAAAAGGTTGTTCATTAGAGGAGTATTGGTACTTAAAGATGTAGAGGTAACCCAGGGGTAAAACGATGATTTGACCCAACTGATGTTATGAACACTCATGAAAGACTAACTTGCTATTATTGGTCTATATCTGTGGACACAGAAACATATTTATAGTGAGAAGAGTGCAGTTATGGGTCTTTAGTGAAGTGTACCCACAGTTAACGAATATTGATTAATTTGGTTAATGAGTTTAGTCAATTAATTTCATATCGTTGGAACTTCTGATCTGTAGGTCTATTAGGTCTCCTTCCTAGCTTGTAAAGAGTATTGAGGTAATTTGTCATTAAATTGAATTTGAAATGTTCAAATTCAGAATTGTGAATTTTTTAATGTATGTTGATACTTTTTAATATAAGGTTTAATTTTAGACTTTATTATTAATTTTGGATATGATTCAAAATTAATCAATAAGAGAACGAAATATTTAAAAGAAATTCAAATAGTAATTTAATATGAATAAGATTCATATTGAAAACTATAGGTTAAAATAATGTGTATTGGATGCACATTAAAACTGTAGGTTAAATGAGAGAAATATTTTTTAATATAATTCAAATGAGAAACTAAATTAAATATATAATATTTAATTGTAGAAGTGTTCAAAAAACCCGATGACCTGAAAAAACCAATCAACCCAATTCAACTCGTGCGGTTTGGATTGGGTTATCAACTCATTTGGGTTGGGTTGAGTTCAAATAAATGAACATTTTATGGGTTGGGTTGGTTCATGGGTTCACCTAATATAACCCAAACCAACCCAAATTTATTATTAACTTTAAAATATATAATTTTTATTACTTATAATACAATTATTTATACATATATTGATTTTAATTTTATTTAATTCCAATATTTTTTGAATAATTTATTACTCAACAACTCTTAAAAGTAGTTTCTTTGTACTTTAGAAAGAAAATTTTCACTATATAAATTGAAATTGAGTTGTTAATCTTAATTCAATATATGAAAATAATTAGATTAGATTTTTACGTATTTACGTTTTGCTTATTTTTAGAACAAAATTTTAAATAAATGATCCGATTAACCCAATCAAACCCAACCCATTGGTTCATTTTTTAACAAGAGTTATTTGGGTTGAAAAAATTTACAACCTGAACAATTGGGTTGGGTCTAAAAAGTCTTTCAACCCAACCTAACCCAACCCATGAACACGCCTATTTAATTGGATGATTAATCAATTGAAGAATTAATTAATTAGTTAATTTAATTTAATTTTGAATTTAATTAAATTGATTAAATCAAAACTATAGATTAATGTACATTAGATGCACATTAAAACTATAGGTTATGTGGGAAGAAATCATTTAAATATGATTTAAATGATCATTTAATTAAATTTGATTTAACTAATAAATTAAATTTTATTTAATTTAAATTCAACAAGTTAACTCCCCATTTTAGGATGTTACGAGAAAACATGCTATCAATCCCACATTTTTCTCTCCCTCTCTCCCTAACAAAAGGGTTTTTTTTTTGTAGAGGGAGGACGTGGCTCTCAAGCTTGTTGTTTTCATCTTCTTAAGAAAAGAAAGAAAAATCATTCTGTGATATTCCCAACTCCAAAAGAGAGAATCCAATAATTCTCCATAGCCTAAATTTCCTAGAATAGGGAAGTTTCCAAGTAGTGGTGCCCAATCTCAATTCTAATAGAAAAATTCTACACAATTGTCAAAAGGTTTGCAAGGTAGGGTTTCTTCCCTCTATAATTAGTATTTTTAGGAATTGCATGCTTAATAAATATTACTTTTTATTCCAATACAAAATTTATTTGTTTTTAAATGCCAATTTGAAGAAACGAAATGGTTTTGTGTTTTGACTTTCGAGGATTTTCATCCCTTCAATTGGTATCAGAGACTAATCAATCATTTTGCCCATTTAATTTTTTTTAACATTGGTTTGGTGGGATTTATTACATTATGAAAGTTATGGTTTGCAATTGAATATTTTCTGCAATATTTGGCCTTAGATTTACAAATTTGATATAATCCATGTAAAGGCCCCAATGTTTTTTTTCGGCATTATTGTTGTAAATCATTTCTCTGTAATTCTGGGTATAGAATTAGGGTTCATGCGGATGAAGATCGAGACCAATTTGGCCAAAAATCGCAATTTTTCCGACATTCTACATCTCTACACAATTTTGCAGAGAATCAAGGTTAGCAAAGTGGGTCCTGTTCGACTGCGGTTCAGTTTATGGTTTGGTTCGGTTGGGTTGGCTTGGTTCGTAGGTTGGTGATCCGGTTCAAGGCAGTTCAGGTTGGTCTAGTCTAGTTCTAGAGCAACTGAAGAAATTTTAGGATAAAATTAACTAAATTAGTGTAATCTACTACTTTATTTTATCCTATGGGCCAAAATTGTAGGTTCATTTGCTATTTAAATTCTTTGTGGATGTCATCTCACCTTAGGTTAAGCATGTTCATGCATTTTTGTATATTATAAATGTTATAATGTATGATACAAAATGCATGATTTATAATTTCAAGGTTTATTTAATGTATGTGTTATATTAAATATATGGAATTGGAGAAGCATGTGGCATGATATTAATTAGAAAATATAATTAGTTATATTTATTAATGTATATGAATATGCTTGGTTGATTTTCAATTAAATATAACACTTATATAATATTACGAAAATCAACCAAGCATATTTAATTGTTATATTTAATTGAAAATCAATATGCATTAAGCATGACACATCCATAACTTAATATAATGGTTATATTAAAGTCATGAAATACATGTAATTTGGTTGAATTTTTTAATTAAAATATGATTGTTAATTTACTAAAATCATAGTGAGCATGTTATAATACTAATCATTAAAATTTGTAATAGTTATAAAAATTAATGATTAGCAACTATTAACCTATAACAAAGAGTTGCATGCAAACATAGGATCTTAGGAAAAGTATATTAATTTTAAATTGTTTAAAATTAATCAGACCTAAGATCACATTTCTAATTAGATTAAAATAATTACTTAATTTCTTTTAAAATAGTTTTAAAATTAACTAAATTGGACAAATAGGATTAATGTTACTAGGAAACTCCACCGATACAGTTCTATCTAGACTAGAGGTATTTAAGTAGACGGTTTATGTAACACCTCCTAACTGGGAACTGGATCAGAACTTGAATTGAATTAACTGAGGTCCTATTAGCATGCGATGTCACTAGGTAAGTTAAATGGTTTAATACACCTAGAACTTTAGTATAAAGATCTTATTATAAGAGTTATAATAGGCATAGACTGTTGGGAATGTCCTTGAATTCGCAGTTTGTGTTAAACATTCTATTTATCAATAAATAATAAATTGTTGATTTTGCATCTTATTATGAAAATCCAATAAACATATCCATGACTATGGTCTGAATACTGTAACTTTATGCAGTGACATAAATAGGATCAAGTAAACAATATATAGTTTAAATGGTCTAATAAGTATATAGATGAAATTGGGTATCTCATCTTGGTAACATTATTGGATGCGGCCCACTCTGTAGTTGTTACAAGAAGTTGTAAAGTGCTACAAACGATGTGATCCACAGATCATTCATGTCGAGACATGTGAGTAGGAGTGCCCTATGCAATGAGTTTGCATATAGATTGGACCACGAAAATAGTCACTTTTATTTATAATGACCGTTTACTGTTAAAACTGACTATTTCATTTATTACATAACCTAGGTTAACTCGATCTTAATTCTGAGCTAGCTATGAACTCCTATTTGTTCGAGATTATCCTTTGATCTGCAAATGGTGAGAGTAGTCCAACAACGCTACTCAATAAGCTTCCCATTTTGGGGATCAGATTGGATGAATAGCTGGGAATATAGCCTTGCAAGATGAAATTCACTCTTACTCGATTTAGGTTTAGCAGATAGGTTGTTCTCTTAAGTACTGATTCCAGGTCTTGAACAATCGGGGCCCGCCTTCTCATGATAGAGAAAGGACTTGATTCATAAGTGTTATGAATCAGAATTGTTCATTAGAGGGTTAGTGGGAACTTAAGGAGCAAGATGTATTCACAGGGGCAAAACGGTTATCTTGACCTAGCTGTGACTACGAATAACTTGTGAAGGATCGACTTACTGATTATGGTTATAAAGTAGAAATAATATATCTACAGCGAGGGGAGTTCAACTATAGGCTATAGTGGAGTGTCCCATTAGTTGTCCCATTAGTTAACGAATAGGGGTTAGATCGGTCTAATGAGTTTAGCTGATTAATCTCAGATTGTTGGAACCCATGATCTGTAGGTTCGCGAGGTCCTCCTTTTAGCTCGTAAATGGTTAAGCTTTAAAGTAGCTTGAAAAATTAATTTGAAACGTTCAAATTAAAATTAAATGGAATAGGAGAATATATATTTAAATATGTTTTAAATATATGAAGATGGATTTGTGCAGAAATTAATTTAATATTTGATATTAAATTAATTAGTATTATTTAAATTAATTTATGAAATTAATTTTAGAAAATTAATTTTTCAATTTTAAAATCAAAATGGTTTTTAAAATCAAAATTTTGATTTTAAGATAAATTGAAAAATTGGAAAAACATGCACAAATGGAAATATGAGGTTTTCCATTATCATCTTCTTCATGCTCACACAAAACCCACTTCTTCTTCTTCATTAACTCCAAGCATATTTCTTCTTTGCATATTCACCTGCAATAAATAAAGAAGAATTGAGTGATTTGGAGGCATGCATTCTATAGAAATTTGAGAGAAACTTTCGGCTGAAGAAGAGTTCTTCAAAACTGAGTGTTGTTGTGAGCTTCTCCTTGTGTTTTACATTGCTTCAAGTTGTTCTTGATTCTCACAACTCGGTCTAAAGCTCCAAGAGGATAATGAGGAAGATCTTGAGATGGTTCACGATGATCTTTGAAGAAGACTACTGCTGTTTGATCGAGATCTTGAAGAGTTCTACAAAGGTATGATCCAAAACCCTCTTATTTAAATGAGCATGCTTTAATTTCTACCAAATTTAGTGAATTTGAATGTATATTGATCCTTATTTCTTCCGCTGCATGTTATTACACTCTTACATAGACTTAGATAGATTCATTAGCCAGAACTTAGCTAAGTATAACAAAATCCTAAAATAATTAGAACATTTTAGTGGGAGAAAAATGGTGTATAAAATATATCATTTTTACGCTTTCACGTCCCTAAGAGTTCACACTGTGAGATCCATACTTAGCGTCGTGTCTCCCTGGGCACAGCCTCCATTTGGAAAGTGTTTGCATGGGTCAATATCAAGGTGAATAGGGAAAATGTTTAGATTAAGTGGGAGAAGGTTGTTGGGGTTAATGCCTTAAAGTCTCGTGTCCTGTAGTTTGTAAACAGTTTGTACGAACGCTTGTGTTATATAATATATGATATTTACTTCACATCTTGTTTTTTGCTCAGTTGTATGTTTTATTTGCTTTACCACAAACCAATAAACATAAAATCTCTGGTTATCTGTATGTAACTTAAGCATGTATGTGGTGATATACAAGTGAATCATGTCTTGAGAGATAACCAAAATGGTATGTAGTATATGGATATGGGAGGGGAACCTTATCCTCGTAAAGCTAAGGATGCGGCCCACTTTGTGAAATGGTCACAAGTGTTGTGACTTGTCACAGATGGTCCGATTTTGATCATTCGTGTTAGGGACATACGAGCGGGGACATCCTATACAAAGAGTTTGTATAAGATCTGACCACAAAGTGTTAACGTCTTGTTATATAACACCGTTCATGACAGAGACTTCACTTCACTAGGATGACCATAGGTAACATAACCTCAATCTTGAGTGAGTTGGGAACTCCTACCATTGAGGGCGATCCTTTGATTTGTATGGGTGCGAGTGGCCAGGTCGCTGATTCAAACCTACCAGTTTGGGGATTCGTTTGTTTGGGAGCTGGGAACTCAGCTACACAAGATGGAATTCACTCCTTTCCCGAGGCAGAGTAAGTGGATAGATAGTTCCCTTAAGGGTTGATTTTGCGGCTTGAACGATGTGGCGCCACACACCTTCTCTTGGCCAGAGAGGTGTTCACACATAATTGGACTATGTTGTATTGTCTATTAGAGGAATCAGTGGTACTTAAGGAGTGAGATGTAACTATAGGGGCAAAACGGGAATTTGGTCCAACTGTACTTACGAGCATCCGTGAAGGGGCATCGTACTCATGATTGGTTATATCTGATGGATATAGAAATATATCTGTGGTAAGAAAAGTTCAGTTGTTGGTCTTTAGTGGAATGCCTGATAGTTAACGGATGGTGGATCTCGTGGCTAAAAAGTTTAGTCAGCTATTCACGAACCGTTGGAGCTTCGAGCCACAGGTCCATTAGGTCCCTTGGGTAGCTTGAATAAAATCGAGAATTAGGTTTGGGTTAATTTTAAATGTTCAAATTGACAAGAGGAAGTTCGATTATATATGATATAATTGGACTGGTTAATTATATATGATATAATTGGCTAAATGTATGAGATACATTATTTTGGAGGAAATTAGATATAAATATGATTTATATCAAGTAGAGAAGAAATTACTATAGTAGATATGTGATATCAAACTATTGGGTAAAAATATAATATAATTATATTTATTAATAATTTAATGGGTTAATTATATGATAATTAACCTAAAATCTCTATCGGACGTGCGTTAATGGGGAAACAGCGTTGGTTATTGTAACCGATGAATAAAAATGAAATTTGTTTCATTTTGAAGGGTTCGGAAAAAGATCGGAAGGTTTACGTTGGCGTGAAAACATAATTGATCGCTTAAACTCGAGAGCCTATACAATAGTCGCTCAACGCCTAAACGATCGCATACCTCGCACCTAAATGATCCCCTACCTAGCACCACACACTAATTCCTAAACGATCGGTTAGCTTTCCTAAACGATCGTATAGTGTGTCGTGTTTGCTAAACGATCGCCTATTTTTTTCTAAATGATCGTTCAGTAAAATCTACACCATCGTGTAGTTTCTTCTAAGCGATAAGCATCTTACTATGCGAAAGCTTCATATTCTCTCCCACTTGTTTATCGCCTACACGATCAGTTCTTCCTCCTGCCTCTACCAAACTCACCAAGGACCACGCTTTGGGTTCTCACTCCAAGAATACCTAAGGCTCATTTCTGGTGGTGTCATCCCTACCGCGTTCATGTGTTTGCGATTGTTTGTGCTGCTGTAGTCGACGCATCTGTTGGGTGTTGGTGGATCGGGTAGAGGTCTTCCGTTGCGTTGAGTTCCATAGTTTGAAGAGCGTCTTCAACTGGTATGAGAACTCTCTCCCTTTTTATTTTTTTGTTCAAAGTATGTCGTTAATTACTGTTTGTTTGCATAACTGTGCGTTTGAATGTATATAGTGTATTTCGGTCACTGTGAAATTGGAGCGATCCGAATGCGCTCATGGAACTCTTCATTAAGAGATCCTTTAAAGGTCACGTGTCAACGTATCCTACGGTTTTCTTCATTAGGTTGCACCATGAGATTTTTATGATCCACCTGCATGTCATCTTAGAGCGATCATCCCTTCAGAGGGTCTGATCATAGGTTTCAGAACAATGAAAACTCCAGAAATAGGTAGGATTTCTGAAGTTAATTTTCAACAATTGTCTTTCCTAATGGTAGCCTGTTGAAGCATACCTTTGAAATTCGAAAATAAAAGGGTCACATTTACAGGATGATTTAAACGAGTTAGCGATTCTTTGACCAAATTAACGGTAGCTAAAAGTTATAGGAATAAGAGTTATTCTGGAATTAGTACTTAGCTGAGATAGTCTTAATTCAAGGGAGGCTAACCCTTCGGTGGCTGTTATCCTAAACCTCTTAAGTATCATTGCAAAATCAAATCAATAGTTTATTTAGGGTTCTACGATTACGTGATTTTGCTAAATTGATTGGATATTTGTGTGATGGGTTAAGTAAAGAAACTAAAAGGGTCGTTTGTTTGTTTGTTTTTCAACATGTCTTCCTCAATTATCGCTTTACTTAAAAACGAGAAATTAACCGGAGAAAAGTACATGACATGAAAATCGAACATGAATACGATTCTTGTTATCAATGATTTGCGGTTTGTCTTAATTAAGAAGTATCCTCAGGTCCCCACTTAAAATGCACCCCTAAATGTTAGAGATGCATATGACCGTTGGACAAAGGCCAATGAAAAGTCCCAAGTCTATATCTTGGCGAGTCTATCTAACATACTCAACAAGAAGCATGAGGCTATGCTCATTGCTCGTGAGATCATGGAGTCCCTCTAAGGTATGTTTGGGCAACCGTCCATTCAAATCCGACGTGAGGCCCTAAAATATGTTTATAATGCATGTATGAAAGAAGGCCGATCAGTTAGAGAACATGTTCTCGACTTGATGGTTCAGTTCAATGTGGCTAGAATGAACGGGGCGGTCATGGACAAGCAAAGTTAGGTGTCTTTTATTATGGAATCTCTTCCGAAGAGCTTTCTTCAATTCTGCAGCAATGCAAGTTTGAATAAAATTCATTACACCATAATGACTCTTCTGAATGAGTTGTAAACCTACCAGTTTCTTATGAAAGGTAAGAGATCGGTAGAAGGAGAGGCAAATGTTGCCCATTCCAGAAAGTTCCATAAGGGTTCATCTTCAAGAACTAAGTCTATGCCCTCATCTTCTAGTCTTAAGAAGCTACAGAAGAAGCAAGAAGGAAAGGGGAAGGCTCCCTCTACTGGGAAGAGTAAGAGAAAGGTCAAGATGGTCGAAAAGGCCAAGTGTTTCCACTACAATGTGGAAGGTCACTAGAAGCGGAATTGGCCAAAGTACCTTGCTAAGAAGAAGAAGGAAAAGGAAGTAAATGTGATTTACTTGTTTTATAAACATGTTTAGTGGAAAAAGACCACAATGCCTGGACACCTGATTCAGGAGCCATTGGTCATGTTTGTTCTTCTTTACAGGGAACTAGTTCCTTCCAATAGCTTGTTGAGGGTGAAATGACGCTCAAGGTTGGAACTGGAGACATCATTTCAGCTCGTGCAATGGGAGCTACGAAGTTGTTTTTTGGAAATAGATTTCTTTTCTTAAAAAGTCTGTATATTGTTCCTAAAATGAAAAGGTACTTAGTATCTATTTTCTGCTTATTCAAACATATGTATTAGTAGTTTTTTACAAGTAATGAAGATTTCATTTAAAAAAATGGGGTGCATATTTATTCGGCTAATTTAGAAAACAACTTGTATTTACTAAGACCAACCGAAACAAAAGCAGTTTTAAATCATGAGATGTTTAAGACCTCTAATACTCAAACTAAAAGGCAAAAAATTTCTCCAAGTAACAATAATACTTATCTTTGAACTTAAGATTAGGTCACATTAATCTTGATTGGATCAGAAGATTGATCAAGAATGGACTTCTAAGTGAGTTAGAAGATGATTCATTACATCTATGTGAATCTTGCCTTGAGGGTAAAATGACTAAAAGACCTTTTAGTGGAAAGGGTTATAGAGCCAACGAGCCCTTAGAGCTCATACATTCGGATCTTTGTGGTCCAATGAATGTAAAAGCTCGATGAGGATATAAGTACTTCATCTCTTTTATAGATGACTATTAGAGGTATGATTACTTATACCTAATGGAACATAAGTCTGAAGCCCTTGAAAAGTTCAAGGAATATAAGGCAGAAGTTGAAACTCTATTAGGTAAGACTATTAAAACACTTCGATCTGATCTAGGTGGAGAGTATACGAATTTAAGATTCCAAGATTATATGATAGAACATGGAATCCAATCTCAACTCTCAACACTTGGTACACCTCAGAAAAACGGTATATCAGAAAGGAGAAATAGAACCTTATTAGACATGGTTCCTTCTATGATGAGCTATGCTTAATTGCCTAGCTCGTTTTGGGGGTATGTAGTAAATACTGCAATTCATATCTTGAACAATGTTCCATCGAAGAGTGTTTATGAAACACTTTTCGAGTTATGGAAGGGGTGTAAACCTAGTGTGCACTACTTTAGGATCTAGGGTTGTCCAACACATGTGCTAGTGACAGATTCTAAGAAATTGGAACCTCGTTCAAGATTATGTCAATTTTTTGGTTACCATAAGAAAACGAGAGGTGGTCTATTCTTTGATTCACAAGAAAACAAAGTGTCTGTATCGACAAATGCTATATTCTTGGAAGAAGACCACATGAGAGATCACAAAGCACGAAGCAAATTAGTATTAAATGAAGCTATTGAAGAATCAACAAGAGTTGTTGATGATGGTACTGGTTCTTCATCAAGAGTTAATGAAAGAACTAACACTTAAAGTCAGTCTCGTCCTTCTTAATCGTTGAGAGTGCCTCGATGCAGTGGGAGGGTTTTAGCACAACTTCACTGTTAATTGGGTTTAAGTGAAACTCAGGTTGTCATACCAGATAATGGTGTTGAGGATCCATTGTCTTATAGGCAAGCAATGAATAACGTAGACAAGGACCAATGGATCGAAGCCATGGACCTTAAAATGGAGTCGATGTACTTCAATTCAGTATGGGATCTTGTAGATTCACCTGAAAGGGTAAAACCCGTAGGGTGTAAATGGTTCTATAAGAGAAAGAGAGATGTAGCTGGGAAGGTACATACCTTCAAACCTAGACTCGTAGCAAAAGGTTATACCTAAAAGGAAGGGGTTGATTATGAGGAAACTTTTTTCCCTGTTACTATGCTTAAGTCTATAAGAATTCTCTTATCCATAGCCACATATTATGACTATGAGATATGAAAAATGGATGTCAAGACAACCTTTCTGAATGGCAATCTTGAAGAGAATATCTGTATGTCTCAAACCGAGGGGATCATAGCCCAAGGTTAGGAGCAAAAAGTTTGCAAACTGAATCGATCCATTTATGGGTTGAAGCATACATCTAGATCTTAGAATATTAGGTTTGGTACTACGATTAAATCTTTTAATTTAGACCAAAATGTTGATGAGCTTTGTGTGTACAAGAAAATCATCAACGATAAAGTAGCTTTCTTAGTAATTTATGTGGATGATATCCTACTCATTAGGAATGATGTAGGATACCTTACTGATGTTAAAAAGTGGCTAGCAATCCAATTTCAAATGAAAGATTTGGTAGAGGCGCAATATGTTCTTGGGATCCGAATCATTAGGGATTGTAAGAACAAAAAGCTAGCTATACCTCAAGCAATTTATATCAACAAGATGTTGATTTGATATTCGATGCAGAACTCTAAGAAGGGTTCGTTGCCTTTCAAGAATGAAGTTCACTTGTCTAAGGAACAGTGTCTTTGTTGGGGTTGATGCCCTAAAGTCTCGTGTCCTGTAGTTTGTAAACAATTTGTGTGAACGCTTGTGATGTATAATATATGATATTTTACTTCACTTCTTGATTTTGCTCAGTTGAGTGTTTAATTTGCTTTACTACAAACTAATAAACCTGAAATCCTTGGTTATCTAGATGTAATTTAAGCATGTATGTGGTCACATACACGTAGATCATGTCTTAAGTGATAACCAAAATGGTCTGTAGTATATGGATGTAGGAGGGAGACCTTATCCTGGTAATGCTATGGATGCGGCCCGCTTTGTGGAACGGTCACAAGTGTTATAACTTGTCACAGATGGTCTGATCTTGATTATTCGTGTAGGGGACATACGAGCGGGGGCGTCCTATACAAAGAGTTTGTATAAGACCTGACCACGAAATGTTAACATCTCATTATATAACATCATACATGACAGAGACTTCACTTCACTAGGATGACCATAGGTAACATAACCTTTATCCTGAGTGAGTTGGGAACTCCTACCATTGAAGGTGGTCCTTTGATTTGCATGGGTGCGAGTGGCCAGATCGCCGACTCAAACCTACCACTTTGGGGATTCGTCTGATTTAGGAGCTGGGAACTCAGCTACACAAGATGAAATTCACTTCTTCCCCGAAACAGGGGAAAGTAAATAGATAGCTCTCTTAAGGGCTGATTCCAAGGCTTGAACGATGTGACACCACACACCTTCTCTTAGCCCGAGAGGTGTTCACACATAGTTGGACTATGTTATATTGTTCATTAGAGGAATCAGTGGTACTTAAGGAGTGAGATGTAACTATAGGAGCAAAACGATAAACCGACCCAGCTATTCTTACGAGCATCTGTGAAAGGTCATCGTACTCATGATTGGTTATATCCGATGGACATAAAAATATATCTGTGGTAAGAAGAGTTCAGCTATTGGTCTTTAGTGGAATGCCAGGTAGTTAACGGATAGTGGATCTCTTGGCTAAAGAATTTAGTCAGCTATTCACGTACCGTTGGAGCTTCGAGCCATAGGTATATAAGGTCTCCTTGGTAGCTTGGATAAAGTCGAGAACCAGTGTTTGGGTTAATTTGAAATGTTCAAATTGACAAGAGGGAGTTCGATTATATATGATATAATTGAACTGGTCAATTATATATGATAATATTGATTAAATGTATGAGATACATTATTTTGGAGGTTGGATATAAATATGAGTTATATCAAGTAGAGGAGAAATTACTATAGTAGATATATGATATCAAACTATAAGTTAAGAATACAATATGATTATATTCATTATTTAATTAATTAGGCGATTATGAGATAATTGGCCGAGAATTTCTCCGGAATCGTGCGAAAGTGGAAAGATTGAATTCGATTCTTATAACTGAAGTATAAAATGAAAATTGTTTTCACTTTGTAAGGAGATTCGAATATTCGCTCACGGTGTGAAAACTTTACCATCACTTAACGTTGAGAGCCTATGCGATAGCACTCATCGTCCTAAACGATCACACACTCGCACACTAAACGATCACACACAATTTCTAAACGATAGATTAGCGCGCTGAGCAGACCTAAACGATCACTTAGCAAAACCTACACGATCGTGTACCTTTCTCTAAACGATAAGCACCTGATTACGATAGTCATCTACTATCTCCCATTTGCTTGTTCGTTTTACACGATCGTCTTTTCCTCCTCCCTCTACCAATTCCATCAAAGTCCACCCATTGGATTCTCACTCCGAGAATATTGAGGGCTTTGAGTGGTGGTTTCGTCCCCGGTTTTTGTTGGTTTATGCGCTACCGATCATGTAGACGATTGTGGTGCAGCTAGGCGACTATTTGCTTGGTGATAAGAAGCGTAGAGGAGTTTCTTATACTGGACTGAGTTCGATTGAAGATTGTCTTCAACTGGTACGTTTACTCTGTCTTCATGTATTTTATTTGTTAAAGCATGCCTATAGTTAGTGTTACAATGCATATCTGTTTGTTAAAATGTATGTGTGGTAATTCTGTCACAATGGAATCGGAAAGATCCGCATCTGCTTATGGATACTCTTGTTTAAGAGTTCCTTCAATTGGTATCAAAGCCAGGTTAGCATAATCCTGCATTCATTGCCGGATAGCTTCCTGCAATTTGTTAGTAATGTGATTCTTAACAAAGTGACATACACCCTTACAACTCTCCTTAACGAGTTGCAGACCTACCATTCTTTACTGAAAAGTAAGGAGAGGAAAAAGGCTGAGGCAAATGTTGCTTCATCTTTCAGGACGTTCTATAGAGGTTTGATCTTAGGAACGAAGTCTGCACCTTCTACTTCTAATTCTGCAAAGGGGAAAAAGAAGAAAGGTTATAAAGGGAAAGGGGAGGCGAATGCTAACACGCCACATGTGGCCATAAGAAGGCATCTGCCACCAGTTAAAAGGGAAAATGTTTCCACTGCAATCAGGACGGACACCAGAAGAGGAACTGTTCTCGCTAGCTGAAGGAAAGGTAGGTCACCAAGTCTAAGGCCAAGGTAGATAAAGGTAAATATGATTTACTTATACTTGAAACTTGTTTAATGGAGAATGATGATTCTGCCTAGATAATTGATTCGGGCGCCACTAATCACGTATGTTCTTCTTTATAGGGGATTAGATCTTGGTGACAGCTGGAGGTTGGTGAGATGACGATGCGAGTAGGCACCGGGCACGTTGTCTCAGTTGTGGTAGTGGGAGGGATCCAGTTATCTTTACAGAATATGTTTCTAGTTTTAAATCATGTATATGTTGTTAGTGAACTTAAGAGGAACCTTTTATAAAGTGCTTGCTACAATGTAAATACACTATTTCGTTTAATGTGGATAAAACATTTATTCATAAAGATGGTGTTAATATTTATACAACGTATCTGGAAAGTAACTTGTATGTGCTAAGACCATTAACCATAAGTTCACTCTATAACATAAAGTTGTTTAAAACTGCCATAACTCAATCTAAACATCAACAAATTTCTCCAAAAGAAAATGCTCAACTTTGGCACCTTCGATTAGGGCACATCAATCTCAATAAGATTGAGAGATTGGTGAAGAATGGATTTCTAAGTGAGTTAGAAGAAAATTCTTTACTGGTGTGTGAATCTTGCCTTGAGGGTAAGATGACTAAACGACCTTTTACTGGAAAATGTTATCGAGCCAAAGAGCCTTTTGAGTTAGTACTTTCTGACCTTTGTGGTCCTCTGAATGTGCGAGTCCATGGTGGCTATGAGTATTTTATCAGTTTTACTGATGATTACTCTAGGTATGAGTATGTTTATCTTATGCAACGGAAGTCTGAATCCTTTGAAAAGTTCAAAGAGTTCAAGGTTGAAGTTGAAAAAGCATTAGATAGATGGATTAAAACACTTCAATCGGATCGAGGTGGAGAGTTTTTGGACTCGACATTCCAAGACTATTTGATAAAACATGGAATCGTTTCCCAACTCTAAGCGCCGGGTACACCTCAGCAACTGTGTTCCTTCCAAGAGTGTTGCGAGAATACCTCTAAGTTTTGGAATGGGTGTAAAGCTAGTTTACGTCACTTTCGCATTTGGGGTTGCCCTACACATGTGCTTGAGGCAAATCCTAAGAAGTTGGAACCACGGTCGAGGTTATGCCTCTTTGTAGGCTACCCCAAAGGTTCACGAGGGGGTTAGTATATTATGAACTCCTGTTCACGAGAGATTGTCTTTTGATTTATATAGGTGAAAGTGGTCAGTTCACCAACTCAATATGCCTATCGTTTTTGGGATAAGATCGAGTGCGTAGTTGAGAACATAATCATACAAGATGGATTTCACTCCTTTCTGACTTCAGGGTAAGTAGATGAATGTTCCCTTAAGTGGTGTCCCCAGGACTTGAACAAAGAGCCCTACCCTCTCACTAGCCCAAGAGAGGTTTCTGTTTAATGGTTGGACCATAAACATGTTGTTTATTAGAGAAGCATTGGTGCTTAAGAATATAGAGGTAACCGAGGTGTAAACGGTAATTTAATCTAGTTGATGTGACGAACACTCATGAAGGACTAACTAGCTGTTATTGGTCTATATCTGTGGACATAAAAACATATCTCTAGTGAGAAGAATACAACTGTGGGATTTTTGTGGAGTGTACCCATAGTTAATGAATATTGATTAATTTGGTTAATGAGTATTGAGGTAATTTGTCATTAAATTGAATTTGAAATGTCCAAATTCAGAATTGAGAATTTTTTAATGTATATTGATACTTTTTAATATAAAGTTTAATTTTAGACTTTATTATTAATTTTGGATATGATTCAAAATTAATAAATGAAAGAATGAAATATTTGAAAGGAGTTCAAATATTAATTTAATATGAATAAGATTCATATTGAAAACTATAGGTTAAAAATAAGGTGCATTGGATGTGTATTAAAACAATAAGTTAAATGAGAGAAATGTTTTTTAATATGATTCAAATGGGAAATTAAATTAAATATGTGATATTTAATTGGATGAGTAATTAATTGAAGAATTAATTAATTAATTAACTTAATTTAATTTAATTAAATTTATTAAATCGAAACTATAGGTTAAATTTAATGTTCATTAGATGCACATTAAAACTATAGGTTATGTGAGAGAAAATCATTTACATAAGATTTAAATGATCATTTAATTAATAATTTAATTTAAATTCAACAAATTAACTCCCAATTTTAGGGAAGTTACGAGAAGACGTGGGATCAATCCCATGTTTTTCTCTCCCTCTCTCCTTAACAAAAGGGTTTTGTTTTGTAGAGGGAGGGCGTGACTCTCAAGCTCTATGTGTATGTATTTTCTTCTTCCTGAGAAAAGGAAGAAAAATCGTTATGTGATATTACCAAATCCAAAAGGAGAGAATCCAACAATTCTCCATAGCCTCAATTCCCTACAAGAATATGGAGGTTTCCAAGTGGTGGTGTCCAACTCCAATTCAACAGAGAAATTCTATAGAATTGTTAAAAGGTTTGCAAGGTAGAACTTAATGAACCTACAGATTAAAAGCTCCAGTGATACGAGGTAATTAATCAATCTCCTTAACTAAATTAATCAACATTCATTAACTGCACGTCACTTTACTAAAGACCAATGATTGCACTTTTTTCACTATAGATATATTTCCGTATTCACAGATATAACCAATCAACAGTAAGTCGACCCTTTACGAATTTCTTGTAATAACAGCTGAATCAAATTATCGGTTTGCCTCTGTAATTACATCTAACTCCTTAAGTCCCATTGATACTCTAATGAACAACTAATGCTTATTAACTCTTTCGGGCTATTGAAAGGGAAGGCCCCATTGTTCAAGACCCGGAGTCAGCAATTAAAGGAGCAATTCATCTACTTAACCTAAAGATAGGAAGAAGTGAATTTCATCTTATTTAGTTATGTTCCCTAACTCCTTGAGTTATGTTACCATTAACTCTTTCTAAAGAGATCCTTTCTCGTTTTAATTTTTACTTATATTGATAAGATATTTTTCTCGAGAAAAAACTTCAAAGATTAAAAACCTTAATTCCTATATATAAGGCTTGTAGCACAAAAAACAAAAATAGAAAACAAAAAAACCTCACGACGGATAGTTGAAAGCACATGGTGAAAAAGCTTTAGTTATGATCATTATTTGTCAATTTAACTTTTGGCGATATTCAAATTTCATGAATATTTTTTTTCTAGTAAAAACACATTTCGAAAGATTTTTGCTCTAGCCAATGTTTTGTAATTTTTCATATGGGTAGCATTTACTATTTTTTATCGGTATTGAAGGGATGCCATTGACCATTTCTAGAAAACTCCCTTCTTGTTTTAATTTTAGTGTATATTTATTGGGCTGATGACCTTCACAAGTCCCAAATACTCAAGATCAATGTTGAAGAGATAAAAAAATGGCTCAGATCAATTTTGCCAAATCCTTGATACTCGGAACTCGATGCTCGATTGCTTGCTACTTGATCCTCGATCAGAATTCCCCTCTTCATCTGACTATTCTCTGTTAAATCCTCAATGCAACTCGATGACAACAGAGTTAATACTCAATCATACTCGATAGTTCTTGAATGATACTCGATGCAACTCGAAGGTAAAAACGATGTACTCGGAGCTACTCGATAGCAATGAATCAATGCACGATTGACTCGATGCGAATTGAAAAGAAAACGATTGGCGTGCAATTTTGTTGTAAAGTATTACTCGATGGAATAAGAAAGATAAGGGAAGAAGAAATAGACACAATGTTTATGTGATTCAGCAATAATGCCTACGTCCACGGGAAGATTTGAATTCTTGTACTTAATGAAGATTGATTACAGATTTATTGTTTATAGGAAACTAAGAAAATGATGATAACTCTCTCTCTATATGTACATGTGTAATTCGAATTTGAAATCAGTGGTATTTATAATGATATACCAACTAACCGTTACATATTAGTTAGTTATAAACAAACAGAAAT
Source organism: Benincasa hispida (assembly GCF_027475165.1). NCBI lineage: Eukaryota > Viridiplantae > Streptophyta > Magnoliopsida > Cucurbitales > Cucurbitaceae > Benincasa > Benincasa hispida. The sequence continues at coordinate 62,539,708 of NC_143487.1, forward strand.
CTGATGGTATTTGAGTCAAAACTTCTTCAAATTCTCTACCTTGACTCCAATGCATTACAATCTTCATGATCTTCCTGATTCTGACCGGTTTGTCTACCCTGTGTCTGGAAGCTTAAAACCAACATGTTCTAAACATTTAAACAATTTAAGCTTTGTAACGGATTTTGTTAACATATCAGTTGCATTGTCAGAAGTATGGACTTTTAAAATTTCTATCTTCCATATCTCAATTTTATCTTTAATGAAGTGATATTTAATATCAATGTGCTTTGTTCTAGTATGGAATTGTGGATTTCGAGATAATTGGATAACACTTTGGTTATCATAGAGTTTCACAACTATTTGATCTATTCCAAAGTCTTTCAGCTGTTCCTTAAGCCACAAATCCTCTTTAATAGCTTCAGTTAGAGCCATATATTCAGCTTCAGTTGTAGATAAGGCTATTATAGGCTGTAGTGATGCTTTCCAGCTGATTACTTAGGACCAAAAAGGAAAAGGTAACCTGTTAAGGACCTCTTTTTGTCCAAATCACCAGCATAGTCAGCATTAACATATCCATAAAGCTCTTGTTTTGGTTCAACTGACCTTTGATAGGCTAACTTAGATTTTTTAGACCAAACTAGATACCTTAGGATTCATTTAGTAGCCTATCAGTGTCTCTTACTAGGATTAGACATATATCTACTGACTAAGCTAACTGAATACGAGAGAGATCAGGTCTAGTAGAAATCATGAAATACATTAGGCTTCCAACAGCTTGACTATAGGGTATGACAACCATCTGTTTCTGATGTTCTTAGTCAAAATCCTTAGGAGAGTTAGCTGAGGAAAGCTTAAAGTGATGGGTAGGTTTGGCATCATTCATGTTGAACCTTTTAAGGATTTTCTCACAGTAATTGGACTGGTTGATGCTTAAAATAAACTTCTCTTTGTTCCTATGGATCTCTATTCCTAGGACCTTGCTTGCTTCTCCTAAGTCCTTCATATCAAACTCTTTTTTTAAGAGGTTTTTAACATGGGTTAGATCTTCTTTAGACCTACCTGCCATCAACATGTCTTCTACATATATGAGTAGGTAAACTTTGTCCTGTAAGAACCTGTGTTTACATAGGCACATATGTCAAATGAACTTCTTTTGAACCCAATGCTAGAAATATAGTCATTGAATCTCTTATACCAGCATCTAGGTGATTGTTTTAACCCATATATAGACTTATTGAGTAAGCAAAAGAGATTTTCTTTTCCTTTAACTTCAAATCCTTTAGGTTGCATCATATAGATTGTTTCCTCTAAATGTCCATGAAGAAATGCTGTTTCGACATCTAGTTGATATAATTCTAGATTATTTTGAGCAACTAAGGATGGAAGAAATCTTATAGAAGTTGTTTTACAACAGGAGAGAAAATATCAACATAGTCTATTCCTTTCCCTTGAGTGAACCCCTTTGCAACCAATCTAGCTTTAAACATAGGCTTTTGATCACAGGATACTCCTTCTTTAAGTTTAAAAATCCATTTAGATGCAACAAGTTTATACCCTTTTGGTAGAGGAACCAAGGACCAAGTGTCATTCACTTTTAGTGAATGCATCTTCTTATTCATTGCCTCAATCCAATCTTTTGCATTAGTACAACATGTTACTTCCTCAAAGATAGTTGGTTCTTGGCTAGTAGAAGCTACTACAACATTTAAAACCAGATTCATATAATTCATTTCAGTATATCTAGCTGAAGGTGTGATAGTTCTTCTTTGTCTATCCCTAGCTAAGACATATTGACTTAAATCAGGTTGCTCACATGCTGTCTCCTCATGTTCCTCTACAATTTCCTCAGTTTTTCCTGTGCTACTAGGTTCGCTAGTCCATTTGGCTGCTCAGATGGTAACTCCACTTGAAAACCGGTGTTGGATGACTTTCCTTCATCCTCTACTTTTTTCTCCTTTTGCATAAACATCTCATCTTCCTTAAAAGTGATTTTTCTGCTCACTAGGAACTTCCTCTCGATAGGATGCCACATTTTAAACCCCTTGACACCCTATGTAAAGCCTACAAACATATACTTGACTGCTCTAGCTTTTAACTTTCCCTTATTTTTGTGTGCAAACCCTATACATCCAAAGACCTTGAGGTTATCTAGGTTAGGAGGATGATTAGTCCACTTTTCCTCAGGTGTAAGCAAATCCAAAGAAGTGTGAGGGCATCTATTTAAGGATTACACAGTATAGGATGCAACTTCTGCCCAAAAGCTTTCCCCTAAGATAGCATCAGAGAGCAAACACCTAACCCTTTCCATTGTGGTTCTATCTAACCTCTCAGTAACCCCATTTTGTTGAGGTGTATACTTCATTGTTCTATGCCTAATTATACTATTCCCACAAAATTTATCAAAATGTTCATTGCAAAACTCAAGCCCATTATCGGTTCTAAAGTATTTAAACCTTTTAGATGTTTGATTTTTTATCATGGCATTCCATTCTTTAAACTTCCTAAATACTTGGTTTTTAGTTTTAAGAAAGTATATCCAGCTTTTCCTAGAGAAATCATCTATAAAGGTTAGAATATACCTTAAGCCATTAAGGCTTGGTGTAGGAGATGGTCCCCATAGGTCAGAATGGACATAGTCCAAGGCTTCTTTGGTGTGTGCTGAGATTTTGTTAAGCTTTGCCTGGTTTCTTTACCTAAAATGCAATGCTCACAAAAGGAAAGGTGCTCACTGATACCTTTGGGAAGGATTCCTTGCTTGGACAGAGCTTGCATCCCTTTCTCACTAATATGGAAGAGTCTTTTGTGCCATAAGTCAGCCTCTATTAAGCTTGATGTTGAAGTTGTATAGGCACTTGTCGTCATCTCTACTACTCTCATAATGTAAAGGTCATTGACCTTCTCACCAACCAAGACAACTTTGGAATCCTTGATCACTTCAAGAACTCCATCTTTTCCTCTGCATTCACACTCATTGGAGTCCAGCATGCCCAAAGATATCAATTTTCTCTTGAGAAAAGGTACATGTCTAACATTTCATAGAAGTTTGATTGATTCGTCCTTTAGCTTCAAGGACACTGAACCAACCCCTCTTATCTTGCAGGCTTCATTGTTGCCAATGTATACTGATTCTCTATCTATTTCCTTGTAAGTATTAAACCAAGGTCTGAAAGGTGTCATGTAATAGGTGCATCTAGAGTCTAGCACCCAATCATGCTTCCCAAGAGGATTGATTTAGTTGGTTTGGTTTCTGGTGGAGGTTAAGGCATTAAAGTAAAAATAGGCACCTTCAACCACTGATGCTTCTGGTTTTTTCCCCTTATGAACCTTATCTTTTTCTTAGTTTTTCCTTTTCAGACTGTAGCAATCTCTCACCAGGTGACCTTTCTTCTTGCAGTAATTGCATCTCAACTTGTTCTTAGGCTTGTGCTCTTCATCTGACTGGTTTTTGTTCCCCTTAGACTGGTTCTGCTTATTCTTCCCCTTGGCAAATGGCCCTTCTGCACTAGGCTTCTCCTTCTTGACTGACCAAAGCTCTAACTCTCTTGTTCTTAATGCTGAAATGATGGCATCAGTGGTGACTAATTCTCTGCCATACTTTAGAGCATTCTTCACCTCTTTTTAGGCTTCGGGTAAAGAGTTTAATAGTACAAAAGCCTCATTCTCGTCACCAATTTTCTCACTAGTGCTCTTGGACTTTGAGACTATCCTCTTGAATTCATCCAAATTGTTTAAAAGAGGCTTAACAGAATCCATCTTGAACGTAAAGAACTTCTTCCTCAGATACATCTTGTTGGGGAGATCCTTGGTGGCAAAAAGACCTTCTAGTTTGACCCACATCTTGTAGGCTGTGCCTTGATCAATTACTTGCCTTAGAATACTGTCACTAAGATTTAGAACCAGAGTCCCATACGCTGTGAGCTCCACGTCTTCTCTTTCTTGTGCTAAAATGGTGGTTGGCAGTGTTAATGGGTCCAAAAGGGCCTTGCGTGCTCTTTGCTGTCCAAGAATGACTTTGATTTTGGTCTTCCATAGGCCAAAATTGCCCTTCTCATCAAACTTCTTGATCTCATACCTTGCAATGACCATTTCTGATTTGAACGAGTATCGAGTCTTGATTTCTTGAAAATCTTGAAGCTCCAAGAAAGATGACCTTGATGACCTTTAAACGCTATGATTCCAAGAATTGTTGGGTTGATGACCCTTCACAAGTCCCAAATACTCAAGATCAACGTTGAAGAGATCAAGAAATGGCTCAGGTCAATTTTGCCAAATCCCCGATACTCAAGCTCGATGCTCGACTGCTTGCTGCTCGATCCTCGATTAGTATTCCTCTCTTCGTCTGACTAGTCTTTATTAAATCCTTGATACAACTCGATGACAATAGAGTTAATACTCGATCGTACTCGACAGTTCTTGAACGATACTCGATGCAACTCGAAGGTGAAAAAGATGTACTCGGAGCTACTCGATAGCAACGAATCAATGCATGATTAACTCGATGATCTGATTACTCAATGCGAATTGAAAAGAAAACGATTGGCACGCGATTTTGTTGTAAAGTATTACTTGATGGAACAAGAAAGATAAGGGAAGAAGAAATAGACACAGTGTTTACGTGGTTCGACAAGAAAGCCTACGTCCACGGAAAGATTTGAATTCTTTTACTTAATGAATATTGCTTTTAGATTTGTTGTTTGTTGGAAATTAAGAAAATGATAATAACTCTCTCTCTGTATGTATATGTGTAATTCGATTTGAAATCAGTGGTATTTATAATGATATACCGCTGACCATTACATATTAGTTAGTTATAAATAAATAGAAATTTGATGGTATTTGTATCAAAGCTTATTCAATATTGATAATAGATTGTTTTGGAGAAAATTTTCAAAGATTTAAAAGCATAAAATTGGAAATCAAAGAGACTACATCTTTTCATGAAATACAAACGAACATCAAATTGGGTAAAGAACCAGATTCTTCCAAATTTAAATTTAGCACAATCTATTAGTATTTGACCAACTTCACCATAACATAAGGGTTGTTGACTAGGGCATCGTCTTTTATTTTGTTACATTTTCTTTAAAATTGCACCTTGATAAGACAGGAAATCACTTCATTTTTGTAAGAAGTTTTTAAATCCCCAAAATTGGCCCAATTGTTATCTTAAAAGGCCTAATTTAGAATTTATTTTGAGTTTTTCAATTTAATCAAGTTGCATTTCAAACTTAAATGAGTTTTCTATCTTAACGTTAAACATAAATAAGTTTTCATTTGAAAGATGGTTGAAAAAATAATACTCTCATATCCATGCAATACATTATAAAATATATGTTTGGTAAAAAACGGCATAGGACTATGTTTTTGTTGAAATTTGTGAGTTTTGACAAATTGACTAAAAAACTAATTTGTGTATTAATAAAATTTAATTTTATTGAAACTATAAAGCTTACATACATTATTATGGAAAATTGGACAAAATAACCTAAATCTCAAAAACTTTTCTATGAATGATATCTTTCTAAAAACTTATCTAAGACTGACCTTTTGCCCATGTGAAATACCAATTTTACCCCCAATTCAAAAAAACTCTTCAGACAACTTACAAATGCTTTATGAAGTTATTCACCCCACTTTTCGCTCACATCCCTCATTATGCGATTTTGCTCTCAAGTTTATCTCATTTTCTCTCATCGTTTCCCATCTCCGTCCGAGTTTTGGCCACTGGAACACTCCAACAGGGCAAGTCTATTGACTTGGTATTTTTTGTGTTAAGTTTGTAGAATATATTGTAACTGGTATGAATAGGAATAGCTTAGAACATAACAAAATGGAAGTGTTTAGGAAACAATACGTTGCTCAATTGTGGGCTAATGATATATGGTAATCTGTACTTGAATTTTTTGAATTGAATTTGCATGGTATATCTATGATTAACTAAATAATACTACGAATAATACAATGAATAACTTAAAAAAACATAAATAAACGATTGACTTGGGGGGGGGGGGGGAGGGGAAGGTGCCCGATAGGTCCCCCCACTGACTTGGCCCAGACAACTAAACGATCATCAATAAACAACTACACGATCTCACACAAATGACTAATGATCGGCTATAAATAACTAAACGATCGCCCACATTCGGCCTATCAGTCATGAATATCTCCTACCAAAGTCTTCAAATGAGTCATGAACCAATTCCATGATGCACCGTTCTCACCATCTACAATACTGAAGGCGATAGGATATATGTTATTATTGCCATCAACACACGTTGTTATTAACAACATACCTTTATTTTTCTCGTATAGATAGGTCCCTTCAACAATGATTACTGGGCAAATGCAATTCAAGAAACCCCTAATACACGAACCAAATTCTATGAAGACGTACTTAAAGTATTGTCTGTCCTCTATTTCTACCTCAAAGATCGTACCCGGATTTGCAAGCTTAAGTATCTCACCATATGCCCTAACAATAGCATATGATCCTTCCGACAACCCTCTTGCAAACATCAATCCATAATCTCTCGCGTGAGCCCCTCCTTAACTTATATTCACTCCAAAATATCGTCGGACGTCCTCAATTATATCCCATGGGCGGTAGTTCGACCAAATTGTTCGTATTTAGACTTGATTAAGTATCCAATAACCTAACTTTTTGCTTGTTGATGATTACCCATTCTCATTTCAAGAGAACATGTATGTTCACTTGAATATTTCTCACTTTGAAGGAATCACTTTCTTTCAATTTTTTTACACGAACCCTTTACTTGCATTCCTCCTTTGAACACCATACAGTTAGCAAGATCTTGTTGGCTTCTTTACATGGTAGTCAAAGTTCTTTTTTATTGCAAGTATTGATAATTTAATTGACAAGTCATATTTAAAAAAGAAAATTTGACCGACCTTTATATCCTAGTCATTTAGATAGTCATGAGGTATAGTGATGAGGTCGTCATATGATGAGCCCTCTGATGGTCTGGGTATATCTACAAATGGTTGATTTGGAATAGTAGAATACATTTGAACTAAAGGCATCATCAGTGGTGGGATGGGAGCAAGTGGGTTGGAACATGAATGTAAGGTGTTCAAGAAGTTTGTGGTCCTAAATCTTGTCTATATTCATGGTCAGTATCGAACTGTGGAGTACATTTGGGTTCATTGTTGTGACCAAACCAAGCTTCAAATTCGTTCATCTCCCAAGTTACATAGCTCAATTTGATCATCTAGTGAAGATATGGTGGGAATATATGTGTTGGAAAGGTTACATACCCAAAGTTTTGACTGGATGGAATGGGTTGATTTGTTGGATTGCACTGCTGGTGCATATTCTCGGTGTGTACTCTATGACCTTCGTGAAGTGTAACTGATACAAATAACGACATTCAAGATACATCACTACCTTCTAAAAAGAAGCTAAGATCTTCATCGTCGACTATGTCAATTTGAGGAGTTGGGACCAATAGATTGTAATAACATTTGATGTGTATATCAAACATATCTAGATCGATATTCAGTCGTTAGTGCATAATATTCACTAATTCACTAACCTTATATCATTTCTGATCCTCAGATCTTTCACATGACCTCCAACATAATTGCTTCTCGACTGGTCCCATTCCCCACCAAATTGCACAAAAATGCGAAGTAGTGTCATTGGTCTACAATCAGATTAGTAGATTTTAAGCAATATCCAACGAAATTTTGAGAAATCGCCCAGTAATTGATACGTGATCCCCAACTATTTATAATTGTTCACTTAGAATTTTATGCGCAATCACGTATATACTACTAAATAGTTATTTAGTATTATATACACGATCGTTTATATAATACTACACGATCATGAAGTAGTATATAAATGATCGTCTATATAATACTACACGATCGTAAAGTAGTATAAAAAAGATAGTTTACATTATACTAGACAATAATTTATATGTTATATAAATGATCGTTTATATAATACTGGACGATCATTTATATAATACTAAACGATCATTTATATTGTACTGAACGATCATCTATATATTACTATACGATCGTTCATTCAATACTAAATGACACTTATTATGAAATCGATATAAGGGACAAGAAATATTGTAGAATATCACTTACATTCTCTTTGTTTCTGGATTTGACAAACAAATCTTGCTTTATACCCAGAGACACAATGAAATGAACAAAGATGAAGGGATCGACAATAAGGATGTTGGACTGAAACTCTGAGAGAACAATGGGAGAACTTCGTGGTGAGTTCGACAAAAAATGAATAATTGAGAGTGATCTTCCATTCTTGATATCAATGTTATTCAATGCTATTGGTAGAATATTAGTTGGGAATAAATGAGTTGGTGGAATGTTCGTGTTTCAATGAATACATCTTGAATGAAAAGCTGAAGAAACTGTTGAAGAAAGAAAATTGTGGCGTGGTTTGAAGAGTTTTTTAAATTGGGGGTAAAATTGATATTTCATATAGGCAAAAGGTCAATCATAGACAAGTTTTTAGGGAGAGGTTATTCATAGAAAAGTTTTTTAGATTTGGGTTATTTTGTGAATTTTTCCCATTTTTATAGATTAAAACATGTCCCTTTGAACTTTGTACCTTATTTAACAATATCCATAAACTTAATATTATATATATATACACACACACACACACATATACATATTATCGGTATATGGAAGGAAACTATTTGACATCTTTGACATCTAAGACTAGGTCATATTAATCTCAATAGGATTGAGAGGTTAGTTAATAATGGACTGCGAAACGAGTTAGTAGAAAATTCTTTATCAGTATGTGAATCTTGTCTAGAAGGAAAAATGAAAAAATGACCATTTTTTGGAAAAGGTGATAAAACCAAAGAATCCTAGGAAGTATATACATTCATACCTTTGTGGTCGATGAGTGTTAAAGCACGAGGACTGTTTGAATAGTTTGTCACTTTTGCCGATTATTGTTCTAGATATAAGTGTATTTATCTATTGCAACATAAGTTTGATACACTTGAAAAATTCAAGGAGTATAAGGCTGGAGTAAATAATTTATTGGACAAAAAGATAAAAACACTTTGATTAGATCGAGGTAGAGAGTACATGGATATAAGATTCCAGAACTACATGATAGAACATGAAATCACATCTCAACTCTCAGCACCTGGTACATCTCAACAAAATGGTATATCAGAAAGGAGAAACAGAATCCTATTAGACATGGTTCGATCCATGATGAGTTATATTTCTCTATCTATCTCATTATGGGGTTATGTAGTGGAGACTGCAACATACATTTTGAACTAAGTTCAATTAACGAGTGTTTCTGAAATGTTTTTTGAATTATGGAGACGTTGTAAAAGTAGTTTATGGCATCTTAGGATTTGGGGGTGTGTGCTTGTGGCTGAAAGATACACAAATATCCATTGCAGAAAAGATCACATCCTAATTTTAATTTTACATAATGCGCAAAGAATATATGTGACAAAAACATAATACACATGATCAATTAAGCATATATAGATATACTTAAGAAGAAGAAAAGGTTCGGAAAACGTACCCTTGAAGACTAGTCTCTTCATGATTTCCATTCGAAAAACTTCAAACGCGAACAATAGAAAACACAGCAACAAGTGTTCAAAACCAACAGACACCACCATGTGGGGACCTTGGTATTCTCAGGGTAGAGAACCGTAGAGAGTTTGTGGGTTTCTTTGAATAATTTGGAGAGGGAATGATTTTTTTTAAGAGAAAAAACACGTTTTCAAAACCTTCAACAACTTCAACACATTTTGGAGTATTTATAATAGTGCAAGTGGAAGATGAAAGAATCTTTCTTTTCATCTTCCAAATAATAATGAGAGAGTTCATTGAAGAAAATGAAAGGTTTATAAGTTATTTGAAGAAAATGAAAGGTTTATGTAATTAAATGTACATATAGTTAAATAAAACTAAATTTCATTTAATTAATATGTACTTTAATTAACAACCTATTTTATATAATTAAAAAAACATACATGTAATTAAATAAAACTAATTTTAATTTAATTTTTATATATACTTTAATTTAATATTATATATATACATATAAAAAAAATTATCTCAAATATTTAATATGAATTATTAATTTGAATAATTCAAATTAATCCTAATTAATTCAATTGTCATTTTATCCCAATTGAGCTAACGTGGGGACCTTAGGAACCTATAGTTTGAAGCTCGAATAGTACTCGATTAATTAATCAAACTCTTTGATTAAATTAATCATCTTCCATTAACTGTCAGCTACTCACTAATGATTGAAAGTTGCACTCTTCGCCTACAAATATATTTCTGTGTCAATTGGATATAACCAATCAACGGTGCGTTGACCTTTACAAATTGCTCATAAGTATGGTTGGGTTAAAATTACCGTTTTGTCCCTATAGTTACATCAAACTCAAATATCACTGATCCCTCTAATGAACAATAAGTCATAGTCCAACTATGACCAAATCCCTTTTAAGGTAGGAGAGGGTGTGATGGCACATTGTTCAAGCCCCAGAATCAGCTCTTAAGGGAGTAATTTATCTAGAACCTCTAACTATAGAGAATAAGTGAATTCCTTCTTGAGTACCTGTGTTCCCAGCTCCTTAATCAGACGAATCCCTAAAATAGTAGGCATATTGAGTCAATGAAATTGGCCACTCTTACCCATACAAATCAAAGGACTGCCTTCATATACAAGAGTACACAACTCATTCAAGATTTAGGTCAAGTCACCTATGGTCATCTTGATGAAATGCAAGTCTCATCTATCAACGGCGTTGTATAGAGAGACTATACATTTCGTGGTCTGGTCTTATACAAACTTTTTATATAAAAAATCCCTACTTACATGTCTACACATGAATGATCAGAATCAATCATTTGTAGCACTTTACAACAATTGTAATAACTACAAAGCATATCGTATTCGTAGTGTCACTAGGATAAGGTACTCAATCTTATCCATCTACTATAGGTCGTTTAAGTTATCACTTAAACATGATATGCCTATATGTCTCTATATACACGTTTAAGTTTCAGAAAATAACCCTAGATTTTAGTTTATTGGTTTTTGTGAATAAATGCAACTAAATGATAAATAAAATACCTCTTTAGTTTATTAGATAAATAAATTGTTTGTACAATATAGTTACAACTACAATACCCATGAGATTTAAGGCATCAACCCCAAAAATCTCCCACTTGTCCTAAAGCTAGTGGAGTGTACAAAAGAAAGAACAAATAAGTATAATGTACAAAAAAGCAAGAAACTAAGGCATACAGTACGCGCCCAGTAATACCTTTCACTTGCCCTAGACAAAATGAGGAATGTTTCATACACTTAGACTCTCCAGGTGACCTTCAAACACCTTAGCCTTAAGGGCTTTTATAAACGGACCAACAATATTATGCACCAAAGCTATCTACGTGACGATCACATTTCCTCGATGCACAATATCTCGAATCAAGTGATACTTGTGCTCAATATGTTCCCATGCTTGTAACTTCTAGGCTCTTCGAAATTAACCACAACACCACTATTATCATAATAAAGGGTGATAGATCTTGACATGTCTGGAACTACTTCCAGTTGAGTCAAAAAATTCCAGAGCCAAATAGTGTCCTTGGCAGCTTTATAAGTTGCCATATATTTTGCCTCCATGGTGGAGTCAGCAATGCACCTCTACTTGGTGCTTTGCCAGACTACAACTCCTCCATTAAGAGTAAACACTAATCCTGAAGTGGATTTGCTAGAATTCTTGCCAGTCTGAAAATCAGAGTCAGTGTCCTATAAGGATCAAATCCTTAAACCTATACACAAGCATATAATCCCTCGTTCTCCTAAGATATTTGAAGATGATTTTAACGGTAGTCTAGTGATCTAATCCTGGATTAGGTTGATATTTATTAACTATCCCCATTGCATAGCAGATATCATGTCTAGTATATAACATCACATATATCAAGCTGCCAACAACCAATGCATAGGGGTTCCGTCTTATTTCTTCAACTTCTTGAGGTGTCTTAGGACACTATTCCTTAGACAAAACAACTTTTTGCCTGAAAGGTAGTAAGCCTCTTTTGGAGTTTTGCATCGAATACTTGACAAGTATTTTGTCAATATATGATGCTTCAGACAAAACTAGTGATTTGTTCTCACGATCCTTAAAGATTTGAATGAATAAATTGCGCCTCTCTCAAATATTTCATTTGGAATTGGGCGTTATCCACCATTTTATCTCAGTCAGTAGTCATACATCATTCCCAATGAGTAGGATATCATCTATATATAACATTAAGAAAGTTACTGAATTGTTAATGATTCTCTTATAAACACAAGGTTTATCAACGTTTTGATCAAAACTCTAAGACTTGATCACATAAAATCTTATGTTCCAATGAAAAGCTTTCTCAATGAGAAGCTTTCTTACATCATTCCTAATGAGAAGCATGTTTTAGTTCATAGATGAACCGATTAAGCTTGCAAACCTTTTACTCTTGACCTTGAGTTATGAATCCCTCTAATTACTATATATAAATGGTCTCTTCAAGATTGCCATTCAGAAAAGCAGTCTTAACGTCCATTTTTCAAATCTCATAGTCATAATATGCGACAATAGATAGGAGTATCCAGATAGACTTTAACATCACAACAGGTGAGAAAATCTCCTCATAGTCAACTTCTTCAACCTGGGTATAACCCTTTGCCACTAGTCTAGCCTCGAAGGTTTTCACCTTACCATCTACATCCCCTTTTCTCTTCCAGATCTATTTGAAACCTATAGGTTTTACCCCATCAAGTTGATCTATAAGATCTCATATTGAAGTGAATTATATAGACTCTATTTCGAGATTCATAGCTTTGATCCATTTATCTTTGTCAACATCCTCCATCGCTTTCTTATATGACAATGGATCCTTAACTTCACCATTAAATATGACGGCTAGGGTTTTTGTTAAACCCATATAACGAATAGACGGGTTTTGAAACCCTCCACTACATCAAGTTTCGCTCAATGTTTGAGGTGGATGTGACTTTCTAGATGAACCGACTATTTGGGTTGGTGCCCTTAATCTCGTAGGGTTCTATAGTTTGTAATTGTATTGTACAAATGTTTTATTTATTTAATGAAATATGAGATGTTTTATTTGACATTTAGTAGCATTAAACCCACAAATCAATAAACAATCATCCAAGGTTATCTTCTGTAGCTTAAACATATATGTAAAGACATATAGGTGGATCATGTTTAAGTGATAACCTAAATGGTCTATAGTAGATGGATAAGGCTCCATGAGTATGACCCCTTTGTAGATGTTACAATTATTGTAAAGTGCTACAAATGATATAATCCTGATCATTTATGTGGAGACATGTGAGTGGAGATATTCTATACAAAGGAGTTTATATAAGACTAAACCATGAAATGACTAGTCTCATTATATAACACCGTTCATAATAGAGACTTACATTTCACCAGGATGACCATAGGTGATATGTTCTAAATCTTGAGTGAGTTGTGAACTCTTGCCTATGAAGGTGGTCCTTTGATTTGTATGGGTGAAAGTGGCCAAATCGTCGATTAAACAAGCCCACCATTTTAGGGATTCATCCGATTGCGGAGGTGGGAACACAACTACATAAGACAGAATTCACTCCTTCCTCAAGGTAAGGAAAAGTAGATAAATTGCTTTCTTAAGGGCTAATTCCGGGGCTTGAAAATGTGGTGTCACACCGTCTTTTAGCCTAAGAGAAGTCTAGTCATAGTTGGACTATGATTTATTGTTCATTAGAGGGATCAATGGTACTTAAAAAATTAGATGTAACTATAGGGGCAAAATGGTAATTTTGGCCTAACTGTACTTATGAGTAATTTGTGAGGGTCATCGTACTATTGATTAGTTATATCCAATGGACATAAAAATATATCTGTAGTGCGAAGAGTACTGCTGTCAGTCTTTAGTGGAGTTCTAGACATAGAAATATAAATGGTTGTCTTCGCACTACAAATATATTTATATGTCCATTGGATATAACCAATCAACGAGGCATTGAACCTTAACAAATTACTTGTAAGTACAGTTGAGCCAAAATTACCTTTTTGCCCCTATAGTTACATTTAACTCCTTAAGTACCACTGATCCCTCTAGTGAACAATAAGTCATAGTCCAACTATGACCAAGCCCTTTCGGACCAGGAGAGGGTGTGGCGCCACATTGTTCAAGCTCCGAAATCAGCTCTTAAGGGAGAAATTTATCTATAGTCTCTAACTTTAGAGAATGGGTGAATTCCTTCTTGTGTAGCTATGTTTCCAGCTCCCTAATTAGACGAATCCCCAAAATGGTAGGTATAATAAGTCAGCGAAATTGGCCACTCTCACCCATACAAATAAAAAGACCGCCTTCACAGGTAAGAGTTCACAACTCACTTAGGATTTAGGTTAGGTCACCTATGGTCATCTTGCTGAAATGTAAGTCTCCTCTATCAACGGTGGTATATAGAGAGACTATACATTTCATGGTCTAGTCTTATACAAATTCTTTGCATAGAACACCCCTACTCACATGTCTATACAGAAATGATTAGGATCAGATCATTTGTAGCACTTTACAACAATTGTAACAACTACAAAGTAGGCCATATTTGTAGTGTCACCAAGATAAGGTATCTAACCTTATCCATCTACTACAGACCATTTAAGTTATCACTTAAACATGATCTGCCTGTATGTCTTTACATACACGTTTAAGTTTCAGAAAATAACCCTAGATCTTAGTTTATTAGTTTTTTTTTTGGACAAATGCAACTAAATGACAAATAAAAAACCTATTTATTTTATTAGATAAATAAATTGTTTGTACAATACAATTACAACTACAAGACCCATGCGATTTAGGGCATCAACCCCAATAGTGGCAAACACAAAGAAATTGGTACCACATTTCAAATTATGCCTTTTTATAGGCTACTCCAAAGAAACGAGAGGTGGTAAATTTTACGATTCAAAAGAGAATAAAGTGTTTGTATCAACAAATGCAACTTTCTTAGAGAAAGACCACATTAGAGAACATAAACCAAGAAGTAAAATCGTGTTAAATGAACTTATCAAAGAAACTACTGAAATTTCAACAAGAATTATTGAAGAAGGAAGCACTATAACAAAAGTTGTTGATATTGCTTCATCTAGTCAAGTACATTCTAATCAAGAGTTGAAGGAGCCTCGATGTAGTGAGAGGATTTTAACCCAACCTACTCGCTATTTGGATTCAACAGAAACTCAAGATGTCATATAAGATAATGATGTTGAGGATCCATTGACCTATAGGTAGGTAATGGTTGATATGAACAAGGACTTCAATTATGTCTGGAAACTTATAGATAAACCCAATGGGGTTAAACCTATAGGATGTAAGTGGATTTGCAAGAGAAAAAGAAGTATAGATGGAAAGGTGCAAACTTTTAAGGCTACAATTGTAGCAAAAGGTATAACCAGGTTGAGGAAATGGACTATGAGGAAACTTTCTTGCTTGTTACTATGCTAAAATGTATCTGGATTCTCTTGTCCATTGCCATATATTATGATTATGAAATATGGTAAATGGATATCAAGATTGCCTTTTTGAATAGTAATCTTGATGAGATAATCTACATGTTTCAGCTAGAAGGATTCAGAACAAGGTCAAAAGCAAAAAGTTTGCATGCTAAATCGGTCTATTTATCGATTGAAACAAACATCTCGATCTTGGAATATGACGCTGCGGTCAAATCTTATGGTTTTGATCAAATTGTTGATGAGCCTTGTGTTTACAAGAAGATCATCAATAAATCAATTGTTTTTTTAGTGTTGTATGTGGATAATATCCTACTTATTGGGAATGATGTAGGTTTTCTGACTAAAATGAATAAATTTCTAGCTGCTCAGTTCCAAATCAAAGATTTGGGTGAAACACAGTTTGTTCTAGGGATCCAAATCATTAGGGATCATAAGAAAAAATCACTAGCCTTGTCTCAAGCATTGTATATTGACAAAATGCTTGTCAAGTATTCGATGCAGAATTCTAAGAAAGGTTTATTACCTTTTAGGCATGAAATTATTTTGTCTAAGGAATAATGTCCTAAGATGTAAGCCCTGAGCCCTAATTTCTCTACTTGTGTATGTTCCCTACTGAGACCAGTATGGTGAGTAGGTTAATGTGAGAATTAATGTTAAATTGTAGGGAAAAAGGGTAAAGAGTTAGAAGAAAAGTTTAAGTTTGGAAGCTTGACTCTTGGGTGAAGCTAGAAAATTGGCTAAGTGTTTGCCCATGTGTTGGCCTTATGCTAGGCATTAGAGTTGAGTCAAGGGCATTGGCTTTACTCATTTTAGAGGTTAGTTGGGCATTCAAGGAAGCCAAGTGTGGTCGAGTGAAGAAAAGCCATGCATTGGACAAGGCATGCAGCAACCAAGTTTTGGAGGTTCGCATGCATGCAGTAGAATTAGGTGTGTGTGAGCATGAACGTTAGACGATGAGCGTGATACGCTAAACGATAGGCGTGAGCGTTAGACGATGGACATGATGCATTAGATGATGGTGCTACATGATAGGTGTGAACGCTAGACGATGGGCATGATGCGTTAGACGATGGCGCTACATGATAGGCGTGAGCGCTAGACGATGGGTGTGATGCGCTAGACGATGGCGCTACATGATAGGCGTGAGCGCTAGACGATGGGCGTGATACATTAGACGATGGGTCAGTGCTACATGATGAGCGATAGCAAGAGATACACGATGAGCGACAATGAGAGCTACATGATGAGCGGCAACAAGAGCTATGTAATAGGCTATGCACTAGACGATGAGTGACAGCAAGATCGTTGGGTAATAAGCGACAACAAGAGATCAATGAATGATGAGCTATGTGATGGGCACTGAGCTAAACGATTGAAGCATGCATTGATCAGTCTTAAACACCGATTAAGGGCAATAGCTGTCCTAAGCACTAGATTTAACTCTATTTAGGCTGAAGGTGTCATGCTAGGCTTTAATGATAAGCGGTGGAAAGCAGTATAAAACGGGAGGCTGAACTTCAAAAGCTCAGTTTAATCAATTCCTCTATGCAAATTGAGAGATCCTGATGTCGTTGGAAAGTTCTGAGAGTCTAGGTTCAGAGGTGACACTGTCGAAAGAAGGTCTCACTAGAATAAGGCCGAAGAAGGGAAAAAGTGACCAGAGGTTTAGTTCACAGGTGAATCCGGGCCGTCGATGAAGAATTGAGACTTCAGAACGAATCACGAAGAGTTTGAGGCTGAAATTTTAAGTTAAGATGTAGAAGGAAATGTCTTGAAATGGCTCTAGAATTCAAGTTATTAATTTAGTAAGTTGAATCTGGAATTTTATGAACAAGCAGACAGCTGCTTGGGTTGAGTAAGCTGGCAGCTCAAAGTAGATGCTCAGACAAACCAAGGGTTGAGCACTCCTATGCATTGGACCTACTGTGTGGGCTGAGGAAGGATTGCATTGAAGTCTTGGATGCATAAGTAGCCTTTGTGGATGACCATATGCGGTAGAAGGAACACTTAGATCTAGCAAGTGTTGGTTGAACAAGTGGGATGCGTTTGTGAGGTGTGGTTGGAAGCATATCAAAAGCCAAAGTCTCAAAGAAATTTCTAAGTACTAGACCCACAGTATGGTATGCGTTGAGTGAAAGTTTTCTAGGTGAAGGCTAAACCAAAGCTTATTTGAGGGTTAGTCTAAAAAAGGAGACAAATGCTAATAGCTAAATATATACTTTTGTGTCCACAAGAGTGACACCAGTGTTAGAAGCATATCAACCTTTGAGGAGTAATCCTAAAAGTTGTGAGTGACTAAATATTTACAGTGTTTTTAAAGAAACCATGTTTTAAGAAAGATTATTCTCAGGTTAGCTAGTTTTACAAAGTAGTTCTCCAAGCAAACTATGAGTTATGTTTTTAAACGCATGCCATGTATGAAAGTTTATTAAAAAACTATTTATGTGTTTAAATACACAAAACATGCGTTAGAGCCTTTAAAAGACATGTTTCTATGCGTTTTGTTTTACATGCTTTAAAGAGAAAGTCATAGTATTACTTTAAGCTCGATACTGAGAGACATTGAGAAGGTATCCAAGCAGTTCGATATTAAGGGACATTGAGAAGGTATCTGAATAATAGTACCTAAAGTATGACGATACTTATAATCACGTGCACGTAGGGAGTTTAAAGTTAGAGATTGAGTAAAAGGGTTCTCTCTTGACTAAGTCAGAGATTAAGCAAAAGGGTTCTCTTTTGATTAAGCAGTTGATGTTGGGATTTAACCACAACAGGGTTATTCTCGACTAAGTAACAGTTTAATGTTCTATGATGAAAACAACTTTACATGTTTTATGCTTGGAAAATGTTTATATTTCAGTACAAGGTTACTATAAAGATTTATATTTCAGTATGATCTTTTTATTGAGACTTATGCATGAGAATCGATTTTCTTTCTTAAGTCACTCACTGGGCTAACAAGCTCACCCCATTTTTCAAATGTTTTTCTTTCCCCTAGGTAGCAGTCAAATCCTCAGAAGGTAGCTCTACATCTGCTCTGCCACTCAAAGACAAGAGTTATTGTAATCCATCAGCTAGGTGGTTACTGCAAATAGTTGTACACATGTTATAATTTTTCATGTAGGGACTAAGATTTTGGGTGTCGGGACTTATGAGACTTGTAATGTAATCTTTGTAAATGTTTTGTGTTTAATAGTTGATGTTTCTTTTGGCCATAGAGGCAGTCGTTGTGTTTGAGATTGCATATTGGTATCAGATTATTTCCACTAAAGTTAGTAGGCAGTAAATATCCAAAAGGGTTGATAACTACTGTAGTCATGTCCTTTCCTATGCTAAAAGAGTAACTTGGGAGGGGGTGTGACATAAGACACCTTAAGAAGTTGAGGAAATGAGATGGATTCCCTAAAGCATTTGCATCAGGTACCTTATGTATGCCATGCTGTGTATTAGGCCCGACATCTACCATGCGGCGGGAGTGGTCAACAAATATCAATTCAATCCAAGATTTAATCACTTGATAGCGGTTAAAACCATTCTCAAGTATCTTAGAAGAATGAGAAAATATATGCTTTGTGTATGGTGCTAAGGATGTGATCCTTATAGGATATATTGACTCTAATTTCGGACTAATAAGGATTCTAGGAAATCCACATCAGGACTAGTGTTCACTCTGAATGGAGGAGCTATAGTATAGTGTAGCATTAAGCAAGGATGTATTGCAGATTCCACTTGGAGGTAGAATATTTAGCTGCTTGTGAAGCTGCCTGGCTTAGAAAATTCTGACGAATTTGGAAGTCGCTCCAAACATGACCTTGCCCATCACCTTTTATTATGATAATAATGTTGCTGTGGCAAATTCCAAGGATCCTCGAAGTAACAAACGAGGAAAATATATTGAGCGCAAATATCATCTCATTAGGGAGATTGTGCAACGAGGAGATGTGATCGTCACAAAGATCACCTCAGAGTATAATGTTGCTGATCTATTTATAAAGGCTCTCACGATCAAAGTTTTTTAGGGTCATCTGGAAAGTCTAGGTCTATGTGATATGAATCATATAATCTAGGACAAGTGGGAGATTTTCTTGCGTATATTATATGCCCTAGTTTATTGTGTTGTATTTGATACTGCATATTCCACATGCTTTAAGACAAGTGGGAGATTGTTGGATTTAGTGTCTTAAATCTTGTATATCATGTAGTTTATATTTTGAATGAACAAATTATTTATCTAATAAAATAAGAGGTATTTTATTTTACATTCAGACTGCATTAATTCAATCCAATAAACTAAGATCCAAGATTATGTGATGTCACTTGAACAGTATGTGGTAGACATATAAGTGATTCATGTTCAAGTTATAACCTAAAAGGTCTGCAGTAAATTAATAAGGTTGGGTGTCTTATCATGACAACACTGAGGACATGGATCACTTTGTAATTGTTACATGAGGTATAAATTTTTTAGACAATATGAGCCATATTTTCTACGTGGAGACATGTGAGTGGGGCTATCCTGTATAAAGAGTTCGTACAAGATCAAACTACGAAATGATTGATTTCTTTTTATAACATCGTTACTTGAAGAAACTGATATTTCACTAGGATGACCATGGGTGACTTGATCTTAATCTTAAGTGAGTTGTGAACTCCTGCTTATGAGGGTAACCCTTTGATTTGTACGGATGAGAGTGGCCATATTAGCCAACTTAACAAGCCTACCATTTTGGGGATTTGTCTGAGTAGGGAGCTGAAAAACAGCTATACAATAAGGAATTCACTCCTTCATGACCATAGAGAAAGTAGATAAATTGTTCCCTTAACAGCTGATTCCAAGTTTTGAACAATGAGATCTCAACTTCTCATTGGCCTAAGAAGTGTTAGTTTATAGTTGGACTATAAACTGTTTGTTCATTAGAGGAATTAGTAGCACTTAAGGAGTTCAATGTAACTATAGGGGTAAAACGGTATTTTGACCTAACTATAGTTATGAGCAATTTGTGAAGGATCGACTCACTGTTGATTGGTTATATCCATGGACATAGAAATACGTCTGTAGTACGAAGACTGCAACTATCGGCCTTTAGAGGAGTGACCAGTAGTTAATGAATATTGATAAATTCTTTTAAAGAGTTTAATTAATTAATCTCGTATCATTGGAACTTCTAATATGTAGGTCCATAAAGCCCCCTTATTAGCTTGCTAAGGATAGTAATAAGGAATTATTTGAATTGTTTGAATTACCTAAAGGAATTTTATATTAATATGATTAATATGTAGTGTATTCTGATACATTATAGAATGTGGTTAATTATAGATATGATCAATAATCCAAACTATTTAACAGAGATATCTTTGAATGAGACTCGAACATTAAATTCATATAAATTGGATTCACATAGAAATTATAGTATAAGAGAGATGTATGCATATAAATATATAATATGTATATATTAATTAGTTAACTCTATTAAATATGTTTTATTATATAGTTATTTAATGTATATGTTAATTGATTAATTAATAGTGAATTAATCGATTAACAAGATGATGGAGAGTGAAAAGCTTGGAGAGGGGATTACCCTCTCCCAATAAATACCATCATAACTTTTTAGGTTAGGTTTTGCTTTTGTGAAAAATAACCTAGCCTTCACTCTCATATTCTCTCTACTCTCTATATTCTACTCTCTCAAGAACATTCCCTCAATCTTCATTCCCTTTTCCAAGGCATTAGAGCCCACACATCTAGCTCTTTGGAATCCTATAGCATAACTGGGAAGCTCTTGTGGTGGTGCCTTTGTTCATTAAAAGGTTTGAGTTTATTCGTGACTAAAGGAGAGGAAAACGTGAAGAAGGGGAATCGTCAAGGGTGAATTCTCTTCTTCTCTTTCTTGCTCATTAGAAGCATGCTTAGGTTTATCTAATGTTTATCCTATGTTTTTATGATATAGTTAATTTATTCTGTGTTTTATAATATCGATTTTCAAATTGCATAGTGATCATAGGTTTCCATGGAAATCTGATTCCCTTCAAAAGTTTTATGCTTACGAATGAAGGTAGGTGTTACATCAACTTAAATTTTTGCACGTGCAAAATCATCATTGTTGAAAAAAATCATTTTTAGTTGGAGTTGGGATTTGTTACACTTTCCCATATTTTAATTTTGCATGTTTGAGGCATAAGCTATGTCCCAAGAATTCCTACATATATAGTCATGAACGCCTATTTTTTTATTTTTTTTATTTTTATAAATACTATTATAATTTCACATATATATATACTTCATGAAATTCATCTATATATGATAAGTTTTTAGTCTATGAGGTTGAGTATAGCTTGAAAAATTCTTTTTGGATTGTTGTTATTTATGTGTTACCTATATTTATTAGTATTCTACACTTACCCACATTTACGCATATACACTTCTTCACATTTTACTTTTAGATATTTATTGCAAGCAAGGTCCCATTGGATCTCTATATAAACCCAGAAACGCCCACATTTATAGCATAATATCATTTTACCTGTATCTAAGCAAATATACAACATGCTATGTGAGTTTGGGGTTAGGTGAGGAATTAACAATTATTGTATTTTTATATATTTATTAGTAATTTTATTTATATTTTTTTATTAGGTCTCCTTTTTTGTAGTATTTTTTTTTACTCTGCTACTTCTTCACATTTAAGGCACAATCTATCCCACATATATGAAAAACACCAACATTTATTGACATTAGTTAATTCTACCTGTTTCCATGCATGTATAAATGTTTGTGAGTTTGTGGATAAATGAAAGATTTAGCAATTTAGTATTTGTGTTTTATTAATACGTCCTTATTTATAGAGGATTAAAGGAGGGTATTTTTGTCACAAGAAATCTACCAATTGTCGTGAAATATAGATTTAAGAATTTTTACAATGAAATTTTATTTTAGGTATTTTAAAAACACAACTATTTTTAAAGCCACTATATTTATTGTCCACCCAATTAGAAAAGAGAATTTGCAATGAGTGTAAATTAAAGATTAGGATTTTGTAACCTTGTCTCCTACATTTTAGATTTAGCAGGTATGGCAAAATTTTTAGTTTAGATATTTCATCTTTTTTTGTCGTTTCAAAATTGCCGCTGGCCGTTTGATTGCTATGTTTTTCTCTTCCATCTGCGAAAGTGCAGTAAACTACAAACGATGTTCTCCTTGGCCATCGGAGTTCCAGACATAGAACTCTCTCACTAGAGGCTTAATCACACTGCATGTCGGTATCAACTCTTTATTCTCATCGTACAATGACAGATTCAAAATCGTCGTTATGGCATATACTCTGGAAGCTAAGAGTCCGTACACGATATCAATGAAATCAACAGTCTCACAACTCTAGTTTTCACGATTTTCAATCGATTCTTCGATTTATTCTTGGTGAGCGGTCTAATCTCCATGGCCACCTGCTTCTACTTCTCAATCGAACATGACTAGAGGTTCAACACCAAGTGCCAAATTAGCTCGTTGGAGTTATCAAAAGCAAGATGGAGAAGAAATCATTAGTTTTCCAGTCAAAAGTGCCGTGTCACAGTCATGCTTATCTAGGGCCTGTTGCCCATGGCTGCATGCCCATCTCAACCCTTTTTTTATCATACTTTCATCTTATGTATTTCATTCTGTAAGTTAGTATGATTTTATAGTTCATCTTGTTGTAAGTAACTAGTATGATTTTATAGTTCATCTTGTTGTAAGTAACCGTTCACCTATGTCTATATGCAAGGGTGACAACCACAAAATTGCTCAGAATGCACTATATGGGGGTAAGACTAATTATTATATCCTCATACCAATGAGTTGTATGGTATAAAGCTGTGTTGTTGCTTATTGCTTTGTAGTTGTAAGACTAATGTTCATTGCTTAATCATGCTTTCAAACGTTTGCAAAAACCTTTTCCTCTAAACCTATTTTCTAAAACCTTTTCTCAAGAACGGAAGTGAAGGTTGTGAGAAACGCCCATTGTGTTATCAGCTATTCGGATTTGAATTGGCTGACTTGTTCGAGTGAAAGAACAAGTGTCGCACAATTGCCCTGAGACCCTTATGAAGGTGCGATTGTGACAGTTGGTATCAGAGCCAAGTTGGCTCACAGAGGGACAAATCAGTAATCATGTCGGCGACAAAGAACTTGAACAAGTCCTAAGCGGATAGGCTGGTAGAGATGGAAGAGCAAATGCTCTACCTAAGAGAAGTCCCTGATAGTATTTGTTTCTTGGAAACTCATTTGCAAGAAGTTGCCGAGAAAGTTGGCGGAATTGATGTGGTAGTTAGTCGCCTATACGGGTTACCCATCAGAGAATTGATGATGAGGGTTGAGACCATAGAGACAAAGCTGCAAGATCTGGCAGTTTCGAGCATGGAGATAGCTCAATGGGCTCTATTGCCTACATAGAGGAGCGCGTCGAAGAGGTGGACAGCTCCCAGAAAGCAATAATTCAGATGGTAACTGATCTGTCAGAAGATTTTCAATCGGCCTTCGATGTTGTCAGAGTCGAGATTACAGATGTGAATAGGAGGGTGAATCTCACCATCCGAGCTGTAGGGAACCAAGCCCCACCTGGGGGAGCAATCCATGTGAACAAGATAAAGATCCCAAAACCAAAACCCTTCTGTGGGGTGTGAAATGTGAAAACCTTAGAGAATTTTATTTTCGACCTTGAGTAATACTTCAAGGCGACAAACACCATGATAGAGGAATCACAGATCACGCTAGCAACCACGCATCTAGCTAAAGATGCAAAATTGTGGTGGAGATCACGATTTATAGACATGCAATAATGGTGTTGCACGATAGATACCTGGGATAAATTGAAACAAGAATTTCGTTCGTAGTTTTTTCTTAAGAACGTAGAGATTTTGGCCTAAAGGAAACTCTGAGAATTGAAACATACGGGCAACATCCAAGATTATTGAAGCAATTTGCGGGACTTATGTTGGACATATGCGGTATGTCTGAGAAAGGCAAAGTTTTTTGTTTTATCAAAGGGTTGAAACCATAGGAAAAAACGAAGCCGTATAAACAGAGAGTACAAGACCTCTCTTCTGCTTATGTAGCAGCGGCACAACTATATGACCTCTGTACGGACTCTCAAGTCATGAGAAAGTAGCCAACTTCCCAAATGGAGGAAATAGAAATAGTCGTTCAAGTCCTCCCAGATCTGGAGGAGGAGACAAGAACACAAATGGAGATTGTAAGCTCTTCCAACAAAAATCAGGGAACAATTGGCGAGGGCCGCCACAACAGTATAACAACTACAATCGCCCTCTGTCCCATTGCATATGTAGAGGACCATATAGAGTAAGCGAATGCCCGAATCGAATTGCCTTTAATACCTTCCAAGCCACATTAGCCTCGGGCTCAGAAGACAAGGCCAAAAAGGCCGATCTTGGAACTGAGCAAACTGAAGAGAATGACAATCCCATGATGGGAGCGTTGAAGTTCTTGTTTACTCTCCAAAAGAAGATGGGTGAAACTGTTGGAATGAGGGCTCATGTATGTGGATGCATGGGTTAATCAGAGATCGACCAAGAGTACCATGGTCGACTCTAGGATAACCCACAACTTCATGACTTAAACGGAGGTCCGTTGTCTGAACTTAACTTGGGAAAGAGACGCTGGAAAAATGAAAGCCTTGAACTCTATAGCCCCTGCCTATTATAGGGATAACGAAGAGAACGTAAATGAAACTAGGGTATTGGAAAAGCCTTATCGATTTCGTAATTGTTTAGATGGACAATTTTGATGTAGTGATGGGGATGGAATTCTTACTTGAACACAAAGTTATATCGATGCCCCTCACCAAGTGCCTGGTAATTACTGGGTCTATGCCCACCATAGTTCAAGCCAACATCAAACAATCAAATGGGGTAAGAATGATTTTGGACCTTCAGTTGAAAAGGGGCCTTACCTATGACGAACCCACGTTCATGGCCATTCCGATTGAATTAGATGAGACTATGGAAGAGAAGGTCCCTCAAGACATCTTGTGTGTCTTGGAGAAATATCGTGATGTCATGCCAGATAGTTTACCCAAACCCTTGCCTCCATGAAGGGGGATCGACCAGAAATCAAATTGCTACCAAGGGTGAAACTGCCCATCAAGAAAGCATATTGCATCTCCAGCAAAATTGGCCGAACTCCAAAAGTAATTAGACGAGTTGTTGTGTGCATGGTTTTTAGACCAGCGAAAGCTCCCTATGGAGCCCAGTGTTGTTTCAAAAGAAGAATGATGGAAGCCTTCGACTATGCATCGACTATCGAGCTTTGAATAAGCTCACTATTCATAACAAGTACCCCCTACCCATCTTCACAAACTTATTTGACTGACTCCATTATGCCAGATATTTCTTGAAATAGGATCTCCAATCGGGGTACTACCAGGTTTGGATTGCCAAAGAGGATGAACAAAAAATGATCTGCATTACGAGATATTGGGCCTTTGAATTTCCCATGATGCCCTTTGGCCTCGCCAACGCTCCGAAGACTTTCTGTACATAGATGAATCAGGTGTTTCATGAATACCTCGACAAATTTGTTGTAGTATATCTAGACGATATCGTTGCCTATAATGCATCAATGGAAGATCACTGATACCATCTCCAACTAGTCTTTGAAAAGTTGAAGAGGAACCTGAAGGAATCTTGACATGAGGAGATCCTTGAGTGGAAGCGGATTGTCCAAATTCCATTAATTATTGAATACAAAATTTACAGTAAACAACAAGAGATATGCATTCAAGGTTAAATTACAACATGCTTTTACAAAGAAAACAGGTTTCAAGAAACCTCATTTTTGAAGAACCTTTCTTCAAGTAATCCCTCGTACGAGCCACGAATAGAACTCTTTTTTCACGGATCTCCTTCTTCACATACGAACACTACCAGCCGAGAACTCTCTATATTCTTTTTTGGGATTCAAAGACTCAAGCAGGAGTTATGCGCTTTGCTTGAGTCCTAGGAAGAGGGAAGGAGATGGAGAGGATGAGAGGGAAGTTTTTTTTCTAGAGAACCTTTCTCTTAGATTGTGAAATCTCAGTTAGAATTCTTGGAAGAAGATGATCTCTCAACTTCTTTTAACACAAGTGAGAATAATGGGAGAGAGTTATAACTCCTTCCCTTTCATTAATTTCAAATAAATTAATAAAATAGAATATATAATAACTACTTTATTATATATACACTATATGTTATATCAAATATAACATATAGCCTATAGTTTTATATTGCATCAAATACAACATAAACTATAAATTTTATTATCTCTTAACTATACATGACATTTAATATAAATCACATTTATATTAAATCTACTTATATGAATCTCATTCGTATAAATGATATTTGGATCATATTGAAATATTTTATTCCTCTAAATAAAAATCATATTTATGTTTAATTACATAAATCTCATTCATATAATTGGTATTTGAATCGTATTCCAATTCCTCTCATAATGTATCAAATACATTATAATTAATTCCCTCCATTAATTTGAACACTTCAAATTAATCCAAAGATTAAATCCTTGTTAAGCTACAGTGAGGACTTTATGGACCTGTAGATTGAAGCTCCAACAGTACTCAGATAAATAATTAAACTCTTTAATTAAATTACCCGACATTCGTTAATTGTCGGTCACTCCACTAAAGACCGACAGCTGTACTCTTTGTACTATAGATAAATTTCTATGTCTATTGGATATAACCAATCAATAGTGCGATGATACTTCACAAATTGCTCGTAAGTACAGCTGGACCAAAATACCGTTTTGCCCCTGTAGTTACATCTAACTCCTTAAGTACCACTGATTCCTCCAATGAACAATAAGTCATAGTTCTACCATGACCAAGTCCTCTCGAGCCATGAGAAGGTGTGACCACTATGTTTAAGACCCAAAATCAGTTCTTAAGAGAGCAATTTATCTACTTGCCCCTGCATCAGAGAAGAAGTGAATTCCATCTTGTGTAACTGAGTTCCCAGTTCCCCAGTCAGATGAATCCCCAAAATGGTAGGCTTGTTGAGTTGACAATCTGGTCACTCTCACCCATACAAATCAAAGGACTGCTTTCATGAGCAGGAGTTCACAACTCATTCAGGATTCAGGTCATGTCACCTATGATCATCCTAGTGAAATATAAGTCTCTATTATTAACGGCGTTATATGAAGAGACTAATTATTTTGTGGTACGGTCTTATACAAATTCTGTGTATAGGATACCCCTACTCGCATGTCTCCACATGAATGATCAAGATCAGATCATTTGTAGCATTTTACAACACTTGTAACACCTATAAATTGGATCGTATCCATAGTGTCACCAAGATAAGGTACCTAGCCTTATCCATCTACTACAAACCATTTAGGTAAACTTAGATATGTTCTTTGAAATTTTCACCAGAACTCATCTCATGATAGAAAAGTCTAAGTATGCATGTCGTAGCGGTCGGATCATAATGTGTAAGGATCCAGTCGTTACATCATCAATGGTCCACTTTAATGTGGAGGTTCTGTATTTTGTTTTTGGAGGATCGGAAAAAATGAAAATTGATGTTAAAATGTGGACAAGATTAAGAGTTTAAAAAGGGAGGGAGGATGGTGAAATCCAAATTTAATCCAAATTTAAAAGCAAAGGTATATCCAATAGAAGTGAATGATGATAATTTTTTTCATTCTTTTTTTTTTTAACCCAACTAGCCGCTAAACACAATTAAAAGTTAATATAATGATATATCTTCTTAACATTCATTTTCTTTTAAATTCAACAAAAACTCCAAAACCCACCATGTGTCACTTCTCAATTGCCCCAAGTGGCACCTTTTACTTCGACCACTTTGATGGAAAAAAATCTACCACATCATTAGATTCAGATTTTTTCGTTATGTTCCTTTCGGCTATATTTTCTTCATTTGAGCTCCAATTTGAGTGACTCAAATTGTATTGGAATCGTTATTTCAAGCTTTACCCAATGAAACTTTAAAGCACCAAATTGTTAATGAAGTTATTCAAATTTGTTATCATCAAAATATTAAATAATTAATAAATCTTAATTAATTATTTGAGATTAATGGTCAAAAAGCCAACACAAAATAATGATAAGAAGATACTTTTTTTGGTCACAATCAAGAAATTTAAGAAAATGGACAATTAATAAATTTCAAGGGTACTAGAAAAACAATAAAAATGTCTAGTAAACACTACTACATAACTAAGAGTCATCGACAGTAACAAATGGACTTAACAATCTAGATTAAAATAGAGACCATATGTATAAAATAAAATATCTTTTAAGATAATTTGATATTAAATATAATTTTATATAATTTTAAATTTTTATCTTTCTCTTTTAATTTTAATAAATTTCTTACCACTAGTTCTAAAACTTTAATTAAATAACAAATAATTTCAAGGGTACTAGAAAAACAATAAAAATGTCTAATAAACACTACGGCATAATTAAGAGTTATCGACAATAATAAATGGATTTAACAACATTGATTGAAATAGAGATCATACGTATAAAATAAAATATCTTTTAAGATAAATTGATAAGAAATACAATTTTAAATAATTTTAAATTTTGATCTTTCTCTTTTAATTTGAATAAATTTCTTACCATTAGTTCTAAAACTTTAATTAAATAACAAATAATTACAATTCCATTGTTATATTTAGTTTTTTAAAGATTTTTTTTTCCTAAAATTATGCATGTTTACAATGGGCCACTTATTTTTGTTTACTTTTTCACCCACAAAACTATTTTATCCAAGATAGACATTTGTGGGATAACATTTGATCAGGTTGGGTGAAAGGTATGGAATGTTTTTAGACATAAATAGTTTATCATAGTTTGACAAGTAGTATACTTACTTATCCTTATTTGGAGTAAAGGAGAAAACTAATTATAGGAGAAATTGAGTGGTGCTGGATTTCTCTATTTCAATATAAATACTTTGAATTGTAATTGAAACATACACAAACATTTTCTTCCAAAACAAAACTATACAAGAGATTGAGTAGAAAAGAAAAAATATAGACGTAGAGAAGAAGAACAAGATGCGTACAACATTGAACTTTGTGGCTCTATCATTCATATTGGTTTCTTTATCTAGAGGGCAATCTCAATCTAGTGATGGTGTTTTCGATGTGACAAAGTATGGTGCTGCACCTAATGCTGAAATATCTCAGGTAAATTATCATTTTTTATTATCATCGATTGAGAGAAAAAAAAACATCTAGTGGCATCAATCAGATTTATTAATATATTTTAAAAATTAAATAGGCTCTAACAAATGCATGGAAGGAAGCTTGTGCATCAACAACCCAAAGTAAAGTCATTATTCCAAAAGAAACTTACAAGTTAAGTGCAGTTCAGTTGGTGGGCCCTTGCAAAAGCCCCATCGAAATTCAACTTCAAGGAACATTGCAGGCACCACCGGATCTAACCGGAGACGGATGGATTAGTTTCAGATATATCGATTACTTAACATTAACAGGTGGTGGTGTTTTAGATGGGCAAGGAAAAGTGGCGTGGGAGAAAAATGATTGCCATAAAAACTCAAAGTGTGATCGTATTCCCATGGTAAGCACAATTTAATCACGTAACAAAAATGTTTAGTACTGTTGGCCCATATATTATTTATTGTTACAATTTTAACTATCAAACTAACATTTACGTTTACTCTTTTTTAAGTAAATATATATAAGTATGATAATTTATTTTATTTAAAAAAATGCAGAGTTTGCAGTTAAGCTTTATAAAAAATTCGACAGTAAGTGATATAACGTCTAAAGATAGCAAGAACTTTCATGTCAATGTATTGGGTTGTAAGAACCTCACCTTCCAACATTTCACCATAAATGCACCAGGAGATAGTATTAATTCTGATGGAATTCACATTGGTCGATCTCTTGGGATTAATGTCCTTAATACAAATATTGGTACTGGAGATGATTGTATCTCACTTGGGGATGGAAGTAAGCAAGTAACAATTACTAATGTGACATGTGGGCCTGGACATGGTATAAGTGTAGGAAGCCTAGGAAAATACAATGTTGAAGAACCTGTGGAGGGAATCATAGTTAAGAATTGTACATTGATGAATACATCGAATGGCGTTAGAATCAAAACATGGCCAGCTTCTCCTACTGCTGGAACTGCTTCTGATATGCACTATGAAGATATAATTATGGTCAATGTCAGCAATCCAATTCTCATAGATCAGGAATACTGTCCACACAACCTATGTAATAAACAGGTACGAAAGTTATTAAACTTCTTTTTAATTTAATTTTTAATACTTAAATTAAGTGACAAGATTATGTCCTATGTTCTTGCCTTTCAGAGTCCATCAAAAGTCAAGATTAGTAAGGTTAGTTTTAAGAATATCAGAGGTACTTCAGGTAATGCGCTCGCAGTCAAACTTCTTTGTAGTTCCGAGTTTCCATGTGAAGATGTAGAGCTAGCTGACATTGACCTCACATATAGCGGAAGGGAAGGCCCAATTACATCTCAATGTTTAAATGTGAAGCCCATCATTTCTGGAAAACAAAATCCTTCGATTTGTTCTCCTCTTTCTCCTAATGCTTCTCCATTAGCTTAAGCTATTTTTTAAGAGATGACTATTTGATGGAAAAAATTATAATTAATTTTTGATATTCTAAAACAACTAGTTTAAATTATTTTTGTAATTGCATAAAACTTTAGCACCCAAATTCTCATAGAATTAATTTGTGGTGACCAAATAATTTTTTCTTTGTTGTTTTAGAAGAACAAAGAAATGTATCCTTAGGACTAAATAATATATTATTTTGAGTAATTGATTAATCCACAAATGTCTTCTTTATGAACATTTTTTTTCTGTATTACATGAATGCATGATGCTACATCTTGTGTATTGTCCATTGTACTTTTATCTATCTTAATGCATACACATTCAGTTTTTTATCTATTTATTAAAAAATGCATTGCTTTATTAATAGTTCTTTATTTAGTAAGCTAAGTTAAAATATCTTTAAAATCATATGTGGCTCGAGAGAAATTTGATTTGTGATGGATCATAAAATTACTATTCAATAATTAAAGAGAATCAAAGATAGTTATGACATAAGTTGTTACTATAGAGCTAAAAGAATTCTTGTGAATAAAATGCATGTAATGGTGCATAAGAGTACAACTCTTGATCTATAGTACAATGACCTTGATTTAATGAATGTATATTAATTGCATAATGAGTCTAAAAAATTTGTACAAGTAAAGGTAACAATATTAAGATCATAAGATCCCATTGCTGGATTTTAAGGACTTTATAAGACATTTTGTTGGAAGAGAAATAAAATAAAAATTGGAAATCTCAAATTAATATTTAATATGTTGTGTTTATGAAAACTGAATGAAATTCTATATAAGTTTAAAATATTTATAGTTTTAGTTATATGTATTATCCCATTACCCATATTATTAAAAATAAAAGGTTATTTATGTAATATGAATAATATTTGAATCGTTGGGGTTGATGCCCAAAATCTCATGGTTTTATAGTTTATAAACTGTATTTGTACGAACATATTATTTATTTAATAAAATAAGTATTAATTTATTTGACATTTAGTTACATTAAACCAAAACCAAAAAAACTAAGATCCAAGGTTATTAGGTGAAGCTTAAACATGTGTGTAAAGATATACAGGTGGATCATGTTTAAGTAATAAATTGACCGGTCTATAGTAGATGGATAAGATTAGGTACCTTATCCTTATGACACTGCAGATACAAACCGTTTTGTAATTGTTCTAATCATTGTAAAGTGTTACAAATGATCTGCTCGTGACCATGCATGTGGAGATATGCGAGCGGGGTATTCTATACAAAGAGTTTGTATAAGACCAAACCACGAAATGAATAGTCTCTCCTTAGAACACCATTGCTACAAGAGACTTTCATTTCACCGGAATGACCATAGGTGACTTGACTTTAGTCCGAAGTGAGTTGTGAACTCCTACCTATGAGGGCGGTAATTTGATTTACATAAGTGAAAGCTGCCAGATTTTTCGACTCAATATGCCTACCACTTTGGGGATTAGTTTGATTGGGGAGCTGGAAACAAACTACATAAGAAGAAATTCACTCCTTCCCAAGATAAGTAGATAAATTACTTCTTTAACGGATCATTCTAAGTCTTGAACAATGTGGTGTCACACCCTCTCCTAGCATGAGTGGGATTTAATTATAGTTAGACTATGACTAGTTGTTCATAGAGGGATCAGTGGTACTTACGAAGTTGGGTGTAACTACAGGGGTAAAACAGTAAATTTGACTCAGCTGTACTTACGAGCAATTTGTGAAGGACCAATGTGTTGTTTATTGGTTATATCCAATTAATAGAACAAACTTGCAAAATACGGAAGTAACATAATCATTAAGCACTCTAATTATATTAATTTGAGTAACAAGCATGCTAAAACACATAATTTCAATAAAAAGGTTTCAACTTGAATACATTTATAGATTTCTACTTAATCCTTGCAAATTCCACGAAATTGACGTTCAAATTCTTCAGTAGACTACCAAAAGAATATTCTCTACTGATCCCAAACTTGAATTGAGTGGTGGAACTCTTGTTGATAGGAAATTTCTGTGGCTTTGGAGAGGGTTTGAGAGGAAAAGAAGTTGAGCAGAATTTTCCCAAAACTTCAGCATCCATCTCATGAATCTCAGAAAGTTTGAAGTATTTAATCTACTTCATCATTTTATCAAAGTAGCCTAGGTGTTGATTTAAGAAGAAATTCACCAAGAAATCCAAAAAATGGATAAATCCACTAAAACCCAAAAATCATCTTCAATTTTAAATTATATTTAACTTATAATTACATTAAACATAATTTCAAATTCAATTTTTGAAATTGAGTTTAAAATTGAAATTTGATTTGATTTTAAATAATTAATTAAACAAATTTAATTAATTAAATAATAATAATTTAATATCAAATATTAAATTAATAAAACACGTAATTCAAACATGAATCCTATTCATGTAATAAATATTTAAATCATCATTCAAATATATTGAACTCTCCAAATACATTTGATTTCAATAAATTTAAACATTAATTATATTAAATATAATTATCCAAACCCTAAAATTGAATTTGAACATTTCAAATTCACTCAATATTCTAACCCAAGATTTAATCTTTTACGAGCTAGTAGAGGGATCTTATGGACCTAAAGATTATGAGCTCCAACGATTTGAGATTTAATTGGCTAAACTCTTTAAACAAAATTAATCAATATTCATTAACTACCAGGACATACCACTATAGCTCAATAGTTGCACCCTCCTAACTGTAAATATATTTTTGTCCACTTGATTTAACCATAATCAGTAAGTCGATCCTTCACTAGTCATTTGAATTTATAGCTATCTCAAAATTACCGTTTTAGCCTTATAAATACATCTTGCTCCTTAAGTCTCTACTGATCCTCTATTGAACAATTGGTTTATAGTCCAACTAATAAACCATATCCCTCTCTTTCATGAGAGGGAGGGGCTCTTTTGTTCAAGATTAGCAATCAATACTTAAGAGAACAACCTATCTACTAACCCTAAGATGGGTATGAGTGAATTTCATCTTGTAGAACTATGTCCCCAACTATCTATCTGGTTTCATCCTAAAACGGGAGGCTTATTGAGGGATGGCATTGAACCATTCTCACATTTGTAAATCAAAGGATAATCCCGAATAAACAAGAATTCATAGTTAGATCAAGATTAAGATCGAGTTACCTTAGGTTATCAATTTGAAATTGTCAGTTTTAACAGTAAACTGTTGTTATAAAGAAAAGTGATTATTTCGTTGTTTGGTATGCAAACGTCTTTTGCATAGGATGCCTCTACTCGCATGTCTCCACATGAATGATTTTGAGATTACATTGTTTGTATGAATATACAAAGTGGGCCGCATCCATTGTGTCCCTAGGACGAGGTACCCAATCTCATCCATATACATATAGATCTTTGTGGCCATATACTAAAACTTGATCCATTTCTATGTCTCTACATAAAGTTAAAGTATTCATACCAGCCATGGGTTTATTTATAGGATTTTATAACAGAATGCAATTTCAATAACACTTTTATTGAATGAAGTCTCGGTAATACTTTTATTGCAAAAATAGAATATGTTTAGTAAATATGAACTGCAAGTTTTAGGACATTCCCAACCAAGGAACAAAGAAATATATCTATAGTGCAAAGAGTGCAGTTGTCTGTCTTTAATGGAGTGACCGACAGTTAATGAAGGTTGATTAATTTAACTAAAGAGTTTAATTAATTAATCTCGTATCATTGGAGCTTCAATTTATAGGTCCATAAGGTCCCCTTTGTTAGCTTAATAAAGATTAATGAGAATCAAATTAATTTTAGATTAATTTGAATTATTCAAATTAATTAAAGGAATTTAATTATATAAGATATAATTAATATGATGTATAAGATATGTATAATAAAAAGTTTTAATGAAAGGAATAAATATTTAATATGATTTAGATATTAATTATATATATGTGATTCTTATATAAACTATAGGGTAAAATTAATATGAATATAATTCATATTAATACTATAGGTTATATGAGAGAATATGAACTATAGGTTATATTATATGTGATATAATATAAGTTAGAGTACAAAAACTTACAGCGGAAGAAAATAGAATCATTAATCATTCTAATTCCTTAATTTTGACATCAAAATAAATATGTTCATAGGGTATTAAGAATGTTTCAAGACATACCTTTGAAGAATTCCTCTAAATCCAAGCTACTCTTCACGTGATTTCAGCTCTAAATCTTCAGTGAACCATCAAGAGATTTTCTCTACTATTCTCAGCCTTGAATTTGAGTGGAACTAAAAAATGAAGTGAATTTGTGAAGGGAATAGAATGGGTTTCAAGTGAAGCAGTGTTAGGTCTTTGAAGGATGTATATTTTCTATGTTAATTCCCCCAAAATTGTGTTGATTATGTGCTTCAAATACTAATTTTTTAGATAAAACAATCCGCAAGACATTTAGAAGTCATTAAGAGAAGATTATGTAACCAAGAAATCAACAAATGAAGAGAATCGAGTAAACACCAAAATTCCATTAAGTACCATCAAATTCCATCGACTATTTAGTAGAATACTATAAAGTACAATTGGGTAAAGTTATTGAGTAGTCACATCCCGCCCCGAGCCTGCCTCTTGAGCCCGAGGGGAGGCGTGAGGACGGCAGATACCACACTTTTGTGATTACTACTGCCCATCTCTATCTTACTACACTTAGTAAACTTTAAGCCTAAAGATGTAATCAACAACTGTTTGACTAAGCTCATTTTATTACAAATAGTATAACGTTTATACAACTCTCAGACTTAACTATAAAGTTTACTTCAACAACTCTAAAATAGAAAGTGTGACTAGGGCTGTGGCAGACATTGACCTTAGTAGAACCTTGAAACTTCTCACCTTTTACTTCCTGGAAAGAAAAACATGAAAGAAAATAATGAGCTTCAAGAAGCTCAGTGGGTGGTAAGCAACTTCTAGAGTCTATTTCAACTCATAAACTAACAAACATATCACAACTACGAGGTTAGTACATTCAAACCTCAGCCTCGAATGAGTCTGTTCTCAACTCTATCTACACTCACGGTAGATAGTTAAACTATTACTAGTCATAAACGCTTACTCTCTTGTGTTCCTTATGTTTCCTATGTGCACATAGATCCACGCTTATGGGCACAAAAGCTAGGCCTATCGGCCTTCTTACCATCCCATACGAGTTTCCTCTCATAGGCTTAGGAACTAGACCTCTCGGTCCCTTGACCATCCTGTGAGGTTCTGCTCCAGGTTCAGGAACTAGGTCCCCTGACCATCCTGTTCACATATTCTCATTCTCATGCTAATTACTCATTCACAATATAAGCATACATATACTCTATTAGATATGCTTAAGACTTAAAGGAAATTACCACTCGCCTTGGTAAGGCAGGAACCTTTCTCTCTAGAAGTTCTTTGGTTTCCTTGGGCTCCCTTTTGAACCCTAAATTCCAGATTCAATTTTAAGCTCGAATTACTCATAGTTCTAAACCTTATTTCGAGATACTTTTTTCTACAAACATGCTCTAAAATTTATCAGGAAGCTTACCTTAAATTCTCATAATATAAATCTTCGTGGTTTGGTCGGAATCCTCGAATCATCAAGATTGACCTAAACTTACCCGAGAGCTCAACCATTCTGTATTTTCCTCATTCTTCAGTCTGATTCCTTGGAGCTTTTTCTTCCACAGCCCTACTTTGAAAACTAGACTCTTAGATATTTCAAGTGGCTTTGGAATCACTCAAAACGCATAAGTAGTCTGGGAGAACTTCTCATCCTAAGTTGATGCTACTTCTAGACCTCACTATCTGACAACATCTCCTCCTCTTGGAAATGCATGGTTTTCCTCCAAATCTGCTCTCAAACACTCTTCCTACTGTTCTTTGAAGAGAATTTGTGTTATAAACTAAAGAGTTACCTTGTGTGGTATTTATAGGCCAAATGAACCGATCATTCTCAGTTCCTAAGGCTTCCAATGCAAGATACCTCCTACTTTAGCAACTTTTGGAGTGTTTGCACCAAGCTTTGCCACCGCCTACTTCCTTGCCACTCACTTACTTCCATGCCACTCACCTACTTGCATGAAGTTTGAGTTGTCTTCCTCATGCATAAAACTCTATTCGTCTACCTCCTACTAACTCAAGTTCAACATCCTCTCGGTTCAGCCACTTATCTGGGTGAATTCATCAGCCTTGCGTAACACAAGTCTTAGCACTGCATAAACACTTGGCTCATCGTGTAGTCCATTGTGTAGCTCTTGCACTCAACGCATAGCTCTATCGTTTAGCTAAATCTCTCGCTGACACTTATCACCCAACCCTCTCGCTATCGCTCATCATCTAGCCCTCTCGCTGTTGCCAATCGTGTAGCGCCTGCGCCCATTGCACAGGGCCTATGCCCCATCGTATAGCTTCACCATTTAGTGATCTCTCAGTGTTAATGATATTGCTATCGCGTATCTCTCACTGTTAATGATCTCGCTGTCGCTCATCGTCTAGTGCATAACCTATCGCATAGCTCCTACGCCTATCATGTAGCTCTCGTTGTCACCCATCGTGTAGCGCTAACACCTATCATCTAACGCATCACGCCCATCGTCTAGCACGTCCACTCATTGTGTAGAGCCATCGTTTAACGTGTGTGTCTATCGTGCAACACCCATCGTCTTAGCGCTTCACCTATCATGTAGCGTTCACGCTTATCGTCGTAGCGCCCATGCTTATCATTTATCATCTAGTGCTATGCATCACTTCGCATCGTTTAGCGTCGCACGTAGCTAGATGATCATCTAGCGCATCGCTTAGCACCGCACGTAGCTACACGATCGTCCACACAGTGCCTTGCGCTCATTGTCTAGCCTTCTCTCTCTCGCTCACGCAGTCTCTTATCATCCTAACGCATGAACAACCTTTGGGAAGTGCTTCTTGCCAATGCTTCGACCAACATGCGTCCCTTGTCATGCCAACGTTTGGGCAAACTTCATAAACTCAATGCATGGTTGTCCTTTAACTTTAAGGCTTATTTTCTTTTAACCTCTACAAACTTAGCTTCATCTCATGTGTTAATATTTCCTAACACCAAACACATGGTTTCTTTTTTGACTTCACACTTAGTCAAATTTTAACTAGTTAAGGCTCAACTCAGAGCTACTCAAGGAAAATCTATTCCAATACTTAAAAATTTTCCTTCTCTTCAACATAGGAATTAACTTACACTTAGTTAATTTCCTTAATTACCTATTTAAATAGAGAAATTGAGATATGGGTTTCACATGAGTAATCAACCATTAAGGAAATTGTTATCGAGCTATCAAGTAAGGTTCTCGAGTTATCGTGTAATTACTAAAAAGGTCATCGAGTATTGACCGTCGAGTATCGAGTATTCAATATGCTTATAAAATAACATTTATTTTATGAATAACTATATGTTTATATAGAGTTTACAAACTACGAGATTACAAGGAGATTTAGGACACCATTCCCAACAGAACCAACTATACGTAAAGAGAAAAAAGTGCTCCTTTGCCCAAGAGCGTATAAACTTTCTTGGCCACATGATTGAATGTGGTCGAATTGGCTTGGAAGAGGGCAAAGTGACTGCTATCCGCAATTGGAAGGTGCCGACATTTGTGATGGAGCTACGTTCCTTCTTTGGGCTAGCCGATTACTATAGGCAGTTCATAGAAGGATTATCTAGAAGGGCAGGACCATTGACCGAGTTGTTGGAGAAGGATAATCATTAGAGTTGGACTCTTGAATGTCAAGCTGCCTTCGAGGGCTTGAAGAATGTATGCGACCTCTAAAAAAGAAATGTTGGCAGTAGTTCATTGCTTGAGGGCATAAAGACAATACCTCCTAGGGGCCAAATTCGTGGTGAAGACAGACAACAACTCCATTTGCCACATTTTCAACCAGCCAAAATTGTCATCAAAGCATGCATGATGGCAAGAGTGTTTGGTAGAATTTGATTTCCAGTTTGAGCATACATCGGGGAAATGTAGCCAAGCGGCCAATGCTCTTAGTTGGAAGAGCGAGCATGCGACCCTATGCATGTTTGTGCATCTGAAAGCAAGCACATTGAATGGAATCGTGCACGAAACTGTCAAGGTACACTTGGTAAATGACACATCAGCTCAAGCCATTATGCAGTTAGCCAAAGAAGGAAAGACGCGCAAGTTTTGGGTCAAAGATGACTTACTCTATGCCAAGGGTAATTGCCTTGACGTTCCTCGATATGAGGAGCTACGAAGATTACTAATGAAAGAGTATCATGACACGCTGTGGGCATGACACAATGGTTGGCAGAGAACTTATGCGCTGTGAAAATAAGGTTACTATTGGCTAAGTCTCCAAGATGATGTCATGCAATTTACCAAGCCTTACCTTGTTTTCTTGTAAGATAAAGTCGAAAGGGCAAAATTAGCAGGACTGCTGGAGCTTCTACATGTGCCCTCTAGACTATAGGAGAGTGCATCCTTTGACTTCATCATCCACCTGCCTAAGGTTTGGGAGTTTGAATTGATCCTTGTTATTGTCGACCGATTCTCAAAATATGCCACATTTATCCCAACGTTGAAGATGTGTACAACTGTGATAACTATCCAATTATTCTTCAAACACATCGTGAAATCATGGGTGTGTAAGAGTAAGCATCGTTAGTGATCACGATGGGAGATTCACTAGAACCTCTTAGACGAATTGTTTAAAATATTGGGATCTATGTTGAATATTTCTTCCAATTACCATCCTCAAACAGACGCCCATACTGAACTCTTTAACAACATGCTTGAAAAATATCTGCATCACTTCATCGACTTCAGAGAAAAGAACTGGTTTCAGTTGTTAGATGTTGCTTAATTAATCTTTAACTGTCAACAAAGCTCCTCAACCGGAAAGACGCCATTCAAGATAGTATGTAGAAGACGACCACTCATGCCACACGTGGTGGACCATCCCTATGTGGGCAAAAACCCTCAAGCGCATAACTTCACCAAAGAGTGGAGTCAAACCTCCAAGATAGCATGCGCCCACTTAGAGAAAGCATCAAAGAAAATGAAAAAATGGGCTGGTAAGTACTAGCTCATATCGGACTAAACCTTGGAATAGTGTGACGAATGAATTCAAAGTTTTCGAATTCAATTTTTTGGAGTAAGATGTTAAATATATTTGATATATTTCACCTAATGTTTAATTATGAATTAAACATATAAAGAGAGAAAAATATTTAAATAAGATTTAAATATCAGAACTTTTTAAATAGGGATTAAAAAATGATCAATTAGGTTGATCGAGATTTGTGTAGTTTTAATATTAAATTGTTTAATTAATTGAATTCAAATTAATTTTTAAATTAAAGAGGTCAAAATTGGATTGAAAGTCAAAATTGTTGACTAGATCAAAACTAGGTAAAAGTCAAAATTGTTGACTATGTCAAAATTGAGATAAAATCAAAATATTGACTATAGACTTTGAGAGCCAAAAAGTCAAAATGTTGACTATAGACTTTAGGAGTTAAAGTTTGACCATTTGACCAAGTTAGTGAAAAATCCAAGATTGATTTAGTGGTAAAATCCAATTTTTGTAAATTTGATTAAACTATTGTAACTAGGTATTTGTCCCATTTGAGACACTAATCCCACTTAGATTTAATAGAATTTCGAGAGTCAAATTTTCATTAACTCAAATTTACATGATTGGCATGATTTTACTTATAAATAGAATGGTTCTATGAAGTTTAATTTTGATAAAAGTGGAAATTCTTGAGATTTTGAAGAACCCTAACCCTAATTCTCTCTCAAATCCTTGTTCAATTTCTCTCCAAATTTTGTCATTCACCGGATCCCACTATCCCATTCTAAAGTCGAAGAATAGTCGAAAAGACTCTCGTGGTGGTTTACGAATCGATCACGAGAAGAATTGATCATAACCAAGGAGGAATTTGGGCTACGTATTTTCTTACCCTAATTTGGTTTTATGAACATACATGCTTATTTCCTTTTAATTAACAAAATTAGAGTACTGAAGATCTAAATTGCTTCTGCTCGTTAATAGTTAACTCCTTCATCATAAAAATTTGTTTAGGAAATTCTTGAAAAAAAGAGAACATGATAAACATAAACTTACAACATGCTTTAGAGGAGAAGAAGACATACTGTTGAAAACCTTCTTCAATGCTTTCCTCTACACGAACTCCTTAAAGACTTTCTTCAAGGATACCTTCTCCGCACCTTGAAGACTTTCTTCAAGAATACCTTCTCCGCAATCTCACGAACAGTCATAAACAAGGACATCACCACTTAGAAACCTTGCTATTCTCTGGACAGAATTTGGAAGTTTTTTTTTTCAAAGTATGTAGAGAGAACATAATTAATTAATTAATAATCACATATCATATATTTAATTTAACTTGAATCATATTCAAATAATATTCTCACATAACCTATGGTTTTAATATGAATCTCATTCATATAAATTATAATCTATAGTTTTAATATGAAACTCAATCATATTAATTTTTAACCTATATATGAATCTCATTCATATAATTAATATTTGAATCTTATTCAAAAATTGTCTCTCACATAATAAAGTATAATTTTGAATTTTATTCAAAATTAACTTTATATTATAATGTATCTATATACATTATATTAATTGTATCTAGAGATGTCCACGGGGTGAGTCGGGGCCGGAGATGCCATTCCCCGTCCCCGCTCCCCATTTTATTCCTTATCCTCGTGAAATTCCCCACGAGGATTAGGGCGGGGATTCTTCGCAGAGAATTCGCGGGGATCGGGTTCCCCGCAGAGAATTTTTCCCTGTTACTTTTTTTTTTTTTTTTGTAAAAAGCTAATTAATTTAAATCACCAATGTGAGTAAATTTAATTAAATAATTAACTTTATCACTAAATTGTTTATTATGGTTAGTTTTATATGAAAATTTGAATTTAAAGATAAATTACTCAAATTTTGGCCTAAAAAAGCTAATTAATTTTTTTAGTAGAAAGAAATAAATATAAATCAAATTATTCACATATATAATCTAAATTTAAATATTCAATTTAAACATATTCATTATGTTTCCCAATAAATAATCAAATTTGAAATTTAAATGCAGTATTTATATAATAATAATAATAACATAACATTAGATAACCATACTAAACAAATATGTAAAAGCTAATCGAGGCAGAGACAGGAAACGGGGTGGGGTCGGGGCCAAGGCTGGGGACGGGGAATGCATTCCCGTCCCTGTTTAGCTCACGGGGAATTTTTCCCCTACTCGCTCCCCTATTCCCCGCCTAATCAGGGAATCCTCGCCTCGTTCGGGGCGGGGCCCCACGTGGCCCCGTCCCCGTGGGAAAATTAGACATCTCTAATTGTATCTTATGCAATTAATTTCCTTATTTAATTTGAATAATTCAAAGTAATTCAAAAATAAATTATTTTGTTTTTACCCTTAGTGAGTTAGCAAGGAAACCTAATGGACTTATAGTTTAGAAGCTCCAATGATTAATTAATTAAACTCATTAATTAAATTAATCAACATTTATTAATTGCAGTTCATTCCTCTAAAGACCTACAATTGTACTCTTCGCACTATAGATTTATTTTTATGTCCATGTATATAACCAAGCAACAGTAAGTCAATCCTTTACGAATCGCTCGTAGTTATAGTTGGATCAAATTATCGTTTTACTCGTGTAATTACATCTAACTCTTTAAGTCCCACTGATTCTCTAGTGAACAACCTATTTATGGTCTTACCATAAACAAAAACATCTTATGCCATTGAGAGGGGGGCCCCATTGTCAAGACCTAGAGTCAGCACATAAGGGAGTAATTCATCTACTTACCCCAGAGACAGGAAGAAGTGTGTTCCATCTTGTGTAGTTATGTTCCCAGCTCTCTACTCGAACAAATCCCTAAAATGGTAGGCTTATTGAATCGGCGAGTCAGGCCACTCTCACCCATACAAATCAAAGGACTGGTCTCATAGACAGAAGTTCATAACTATGGTCATCCTATGAAATGTTAATCTCTTCAGTCAATGGTGTTATAAAGATAGATTAAACATTTTACAGTTCGGTCTTATACAAACTCTTTATATAGGATACCCTCACTCAAATGTCTCCACATGAACAATTAGGATCCTATCATTTGTAACACATTGATAAAATGATAAAAGTTCTCTTGGATAAGCATCTAACAGAATTTCCTCTCTACACAACAAAATTTTCTCTCAATCTCAAAAGGATTTTTATAGAACCATATCCTGTAAAACGTTATTCCCTTCCATTGAGATCCCTCATCTCGATTCTTGCTTGAGAATAGCAAGGTTTCCAAGTGGTGGTGTCCTTGATCGTGCTTGTTCGTGTTCTTGGAAGGAGCATTGAGTTGGAGGAAGATATTTGTG
The DNA here is from genome assembly GCF_027475165.1 of Benincasa hispida. Classification (NCBI taxonomy): domain Eukaryota; kingdom Viridiplantae; phylum Streptophyta; class Magnoliopsida; order Cucurbitales; family Cucurbitaceae; genus Benincasa; species Benincasa hispida. The sequence continues at coordinate 62,583,356 of NC_143487.1, forward strand.
GTACGAAGTGTTCGTGACATGGAGAGGATACCCAAGAAGATTGTCTTCAAGGGTAAGTCCTCTTTGCATGCTTATGTAAATTTATGTTTATCTTGTAATGAATGTCTCTGTTTTTCATGATTTCCAAAACAAATTCTGATTGCACAAATATTCACGCGCTTTCACTGAGGAATTTGATTCCTTCAATTTGTATCAGAGCCAGATCGTGCTTTTGATGTTTGTTTAGGATTGAAAACCAAAGAAGAGGTGGATAGCTTTCTATGCATTTGATGTATGAGTTTTCAAAATAGGAAATTTCAAAATTTGGCATTTAGATTACAGTTTTGCATTGCTGAGATCGATAAGGGCCCGTTGTTTTGGGAATTTTTTCTTTGTAATCGAGTTTGTAAGTCCGTGTCAATCGAGGAGCAAGAGTTGCTAAGAAGATCGATGGAAAATGGAGCAAAAATAGGTGAAGAATGAAGCAGAGAAAAACATTATGTGTTGGAGTATAAAGTAGAGCGTTACAACACTATGCTTTACGTTGCGGCACAGAAGGCCCTGTTGGGTTGTATGTCTTAAAACTCATGGTTTGTAAACATTAAACATATTCTATTTGGCAATAAAGTTGTTATTAAGTTTTATTTAGTAAAAATGTTAATGAATATGTGAATTGTTGGGATTGGTGTTTTAATTCTCCTGGCGTCTCGTTCTTTTTAATATATACACATTGTTATGAATAAAATAAGAGTTATTCCATTCTGGCATTTACTCATATCTAATAAAAAAAGCTTCATGGTTATCGTATATAAACTTAAGCATGTATATGAGATATACAAGTGGATCATGCCTTAAGTGATAACATAAATAGGTCTATAGTATAAGGATTATAGGGAGATTCCTGATCCTGGTGACACTACGGATACAACCCACTTTGTATAGGTTTGCTAGTGTTGTAAACTACTACAGATGGTAGATCCTGACCATTCATGTGGAGACATGTGAACGGGGGTCTCCTATACAAAAAGTTTGTATAAGACCGGACCACGAGATCACTAATCTCTGTATATAACACCGTTGATTATGGAGACTTACATCTCACCTAAATGACCACATGTGACATGACCTCAATTTTGAGTGTTTTGGGAACTCCTGCCTTTGAGGGCAGTCCTTTGATTAGTATGGGTGAGAGTGGCCAGATTGCCAACTCAACATGCCTACCTTTTTGGGGACTTGTCTGATTTAGGAGCTGGGAACTCAGCTACACAATATGGAATTCACTCCTTCCCCGAAGCAGGAGTAAGTAGATAGATTGCTCCCTTAAGGGCTGATCCGGGGCCTGAACATAGTGGCCACAATTTCTCTTTTGAAAATAGGACTTAGTCATAGTAGGACTATGACTTATGTTCATCAGAAAGATCAGTGGTAATTAAGGAGTTAGATGTAACTACAGGGGCATAACAATTATTCGTCGAGCTGTACTTACGAGCGATATGTGAAGGTTTGGTGTACTGTTGATTGGTTCAGATGGACACATAATATATCTATAGTAAGAAAAGTTCAGCTGTCGGTCTTTAGTGGAGGACCTTGCAATTAATAGATGGTGGACCCGTGACTAAAGAGTTTAGCCAGTTATTCACGTACCATTGGAGCTTTGAAATACAGGTCTATAAGGTCAACTTGGTAGCTCAATGGATTCAAGTTGAGAATCAGTTCTTGGTGTTGATTTGAAATGTTTAAATTGACAAAAGGTAATTCAATTATATATGATATGATCTATATGGTGTATGAGATACATCAAGTAGAGGATTAATGTAAATGAGATTTATATTAAGGACCATGGAATAGAAAAAGAGCTATGGTTTATATGTTTCATGAGATGAGATATTAAAACTATGGGTTATAAATATAGTATGATAAGTTGGTTATCATATATATTTATAATAATATTAATTATTGGATAATTATCTCTTTTTCTTTAATAACCAATTGAATGGGAGGTTATTGGTGGTTTCATGGTAACCGTGCGATTAAAGAAAAAATGTTTTCCTATTTTTGGGAGTTGTTGTATTGAGTTTCCATTCTCGGAAATTTACTCACGAAAAGGTTGCCAAGTAAATATGATTTACTAAACGACAGCTTGGAGAGACTAGATGATCGTTGAGTGTTTCTATACGATAGATACTCAGCTGGCCAATGAGCTAAATGATCATGTAGCTTTAGCTAAACGATTGCATAGCTTTTGTTAAATGATTGGGCATCATCCTATACGATAGGCTTTGACATCTCCCACTTGCTCAATCGTTTAAACGATTATTCTCCTCCGATCACTTCCTCTAACCAAGTCCACACAGAGCCAACAATTTTGGATTCTCACATCGAGAATACCAAGGTAGCCATTGTGGTAGTGTCATACTCAACTCGACACTAGTCGAGGTTATTTGGAGGCTGTTCGTGGTGTTCGTGAGGAGTCCACTGTGTTCGTGATCTTGGAGATTGCGGTGTTTGAGTTCTTTGTTGATCATGCTGTGTTGCAGTCGTGTTGGACGAGCGTTCGTGTGTTGCTGTCTTGCTATCTGTTCGAGCGTACGTGATCGAGGAATATTGAAGATGAGTCTTCAAAGGTATGTTAATTCTATCCCTTGATATTTAGAAAAGCATGCTGTAATTTTGATTTTGCGCATAGCCTATTGTTTCCATTTTGGTAATTGAGTTGTTCGTTTACAATTGGAATTTGGAACGATCCTTCCACTGCTCATGAAAATCCTCATATCCAATTTTCTTCATGAATTGCACCTTTTTAACCCTAGATCCAATAAACTAATAACCCTTGGCTATATCATGAATACTTAAACTTTATGTAGAGACATAAAAGTGGATCAGATTAGACTAATAGCCAAAACAGTCTATAGTATAGGGATAAGGTTGGGTACCTTAACCTGAGGACATTATGGATATGGCTCACTTCATATTTGATACAAACGATGTGATCCTAAATCGTTCATATGGAGACATGCGAGTGGAGGCATCCTATGCAATGAGTTTGCATAAGACCAGATAACCAAATAGTCAATGTTACTTTATAATTTCGTTTACTGGTAAGACTGACTATTTCAATTCGATGACCAGGTAACTTAGTCTTAATCTTGAGCTAACTATGAACTCCTGTTTATTCGAGATTATCCTTAAATCTGCATGGGTAAGAGTTACTCAACATCGCCGACTCAATAAGCCTTCAATTTTAGGGGTAAGACTGGGTAAATAGTTGGTGACATAGTCTTGCAAGATGGAATTGACTCCTACCTGACTCAAGGGATTGTAGATAGGTTGTTCTATTAAATGTTGATTCTGGGTCTTGAACAAGGTGCCTCATCCTCTCATTAGCCCGAGAGAGACTCGGTTTGTTGGTTGGACCACAAACTAATTGTTCATTAGAGGATCAATGGGACTTAAAGAGCAAGATGTAACCACAAGGGTAAAATGGTAATTTTGACCCAATTGTAATTACGAACAATCTGTGAAGGATTAACTTACTAATCATAGTTAAATCAAGTGGACAAAAATATATCTATAGTGAGGAGAGTGCAGCTACTAGACTTTAGTGGAGTGTCCCGGTAGTTAACTAATGTTGGTTAACTAGGTTAAAGAGTTTAGCTGATTGATCTTGGATCGTTGAAGCTTATGATCTATAAGTCCATTAGTCCCCCTTCTAGCTCATATCGAACTAAATTCTAGAAAAATGTAATGAGAGAATTTGAAATGTTCGAATTCGGATTAGGAAATAAATCATTAATTATATACGATATAATTAAACGTTTAATTGTTAAATTAAACAAATTTGAGAGTTAAAAATATTTAAATAGGATTTAAATATTATTCACGTGAATAGGGATTCGTGTTCAGGATTGATGTTTTATTATTTTAATATTTGATATTAGATTAATTTGATTAATTAAATTGTTTAATTAGCTATTTAAAATTATTTAAAAAGATATTGACTTTATTTAAAAATTAAATTTCATTTCAGAATTGAATTTTTAAAATTTCAATTTTGAATGAAATTGAAGATAGTGGAAAATTCCCACATTTACCACTTTGATTAACACCTTGAATCTCATTTAATTAACAGTTAATGTGGTGTCAAATTTTGGTGTATTTTTTTCATGAATTCTTCTTTAAATAGAAGAATGATTTTATGAATAGAACTTTATGCAATTTTGGTAATTTGAGAGAGAAAAGTTCTCTTTATGTTCTTGACACCATAACTCTTAAACCCTCAAAATTCCCATCAATCTCACTATAATTTGGATTTCACAATCTGTTCTAAGGTCGAAAAATAGCGGAAAGACTTTAGCGGTGTTCCATAATGAGTTCGTGATTAGAAATTGGCAAAGGATTGCATCAATTTGGAGATCTACAAAGGTCGTGTCTCTAAAACCCTAAATTATTCATTATCAACATGTATACTTAATCCTTAAAATTAATGTAATTAGAGTGCTTAAGATCTAAATTGCTTCTGCATGCTTATTGTTATCTCTTTCAATTGGTATCTGAGCAATTTTAAGCACTCAATTTGCATAATATTGGATTGATGGGTGTTATTTCATATAATGAATATGATTGTAGTTGAAGTGGATATACTATAATTTTGACATCAAAATTTACCTTCAATTCAGTTGTAATTCTTGTAATTGGCCCCTTGTTTACGGGCTTTAATGTGTGAAGAAGGGTCTATAAATTTGCTAGAGTCTTTAGAGTTGATCTTAAGTTGTAATTCGAAGTTTTTGGAGCAAGGTGCAATAGGAAATGCAGCTGGAAGTTACTTATGTCAAGCACCGCCACAATGCTCCTTCAATAGCACTGCGGTGCTATTCTTCAACATTTCTAGAAATATGTGCGCACAAGAACAACCAGTTCAATTGGATCGGCTTGGTCCGATTCAAGTCAATACCAGCTGGTTTAGCCTATTTTGGTCCCGTTCAGCCTAGTTTCAAGCCTTAGAAGTCTGATTCAAGTGGTTTTTAGCTGGTTCAGGCTGGTTCAAAGTGTGCGGGAGCGGTACAGAGATAAAGCTGAGTTATTAATATAATAATTTAGTTGTTTGCTTGCTTAGAATGTCAAAACGGATCCACTTCAATGTGTGTTTATTAATTATGCATTATGATTGTATGTTTTAATTAAATTAAATCTTGTTTGTTCATAAAGTATGTCATGTAGATTTAAAATCTCACCATAGGAAAACATGTTGCATGCATTGAAAATATGTTATAAGTGTTATAATATATAGTATGCATGTGTAGGATTTCATGAGTTTTAATATAAGTTGTAATATTAAATTATGAAATGTATGTTGTATGTTATGGAGAATGTCTAAGTTATAAGTGGTATAGAATGAATTAAACATTTAAAATCTATAACAAAGATAAATGCATGCGCACCTAGGGTTAACAAATGATATCTTGTTTTAATAGTTAAAATAGGTTGTTATCTTGTAAACTACGATTACAAGCCCACCCGGCAAGATCCTGTCTAAGGCTGGAGTTACTTAAGTTGACAGTTTATGGAATACCTGCTACCTGGGGATCGAGCCGATTCTTGAGTTTTGTTAACCCATTTTTATAGCATGCATGAACAATATGAGGTAATAAATGGTTTATCACTTAGACATCGTAGGTTAAATCTAATATAAAAGTTATTCTCGAATAAACACCTAGACTTAGGTTGTTTTAATTAGTCGGAATATACCTAAGTAAAAGTATACCCAAATTGTCTGGAACACTTTAGTGGGAGATTAATGATATATATGATATATTATTTTTAGCTCTCACATCCCTATGAGTTCACACCGTGATATTCATGCTCGGCTTCTTGTTGTTTTTAGGCGATCGCTCCATTCAAAAAGTGTTTGCATGGGTCAATAGCAAGATGAATAGAGGAAGTTGTTCATATTAAGTGGGAGAAGAAAGTGTGTCAACACATCCTACGGTTTCCTCATTAGGTTACACCGTGAGATTCCCATCTTCTGACTGCTTGTTGTTTTTAGGCGACCACCCATTCGGAGGGTTGTGACTTGGGGATCGGAACAACGAAAACTCCAAAAATGGATAGAGTCTCTTAGGTTTGTCTTTAGCATTGTTTGCCCCTCAGTAATTTGTTGATACCGATCTCTGGGATCTGAAAATGGCGGGTTATACTTATAAAAATTACTAAGTATTAGTAAGTTCTTGATCAAAGAACGGTAACCAAATGCTATAGGAATAGGAGTTATTTTAGTACTAGTATTTAGTCAAGAATCGAGTAATTGACTGCCCCATGGTAGTGGTTATTCTGACTCACTGAAGTATCATTGCAAATTAATGAGACATGGGTGCCTTATTATGTTTGCTAAAACTTGATTGAATTAAATATCATTTCATTAAATAGAATTTATTTATATTTTCAGCATGTCGAGCTTATTAAAATTACTCGCTTTTAATGAATTAAATGGTGAAAACTATGCAACATGGAAATCTATTTTAAACACGATACTAGTGATCGATGATCTTAGGTTCGTTTTAACAGAGGAATGTCCTTCGATTCTCAGCTCATCAGCAAACTGAATGTTTGGGATGCTTATTACAGATAGGTTAGGGAAAATGAAAAGGTCCAAGCCTATATCTTAGCAAGCATATAAGATGTTTTGACTAAGAAACATGTCACACCCCGCCTCAGACCACCCTCTTAACCTAGAGAAAGGCGTGACTGCAGCAGTTATCAACCCTTTGGCAGACACTTACTGCCTAATAACTCTTGTGGAATAACTCTGATACCAAAATATAACTTATATACAGCGAAATGACTTTAGGCCAAAAATTTATTAATTTAGAAACATAACATATTTAGAGTCATTACAACACTAGATTTACAAGTCCCAAAACCCAAAAACCCTAGTCCCTATATGAACAACAGTAACATGTGTACAATATTAACAGTAACCACCTAAACAGACAAGTTACAAATCTCTTTATCCTTTAGTGGCAGAGCAGTTGCAGAGCTATCTTCAGAGGATTTGACCGCTACCTGGGGGGGGGGGGAGAGGAAGAAAACATTTGAAAACAGGGTGAGCTTGCACCCAGTGAGTGACTTAAGAAAGATAATTGATTTTCATGCAAAATCTTAATAAAGAGTTTAACTAAAATATAAGCTTCTACAGTACTTGTACTGCAGTATAAACATTTTTCAAGCATAAAACATATAAAGCTGTTTTAATCATAAAACAGTAAAACTATTTCTCAGTTGAGAATAACCCTTATTGTGGATAAAACAATCCCAGCACTAACTGCTAGTCAAGAGAGAACCCTTTTGCTCAATCTCTGACTCTACCTACGTGCATATGGCCATACTAAGTACTGTTATATCTTAGGTACTACTGTTCAGATACAATCTCAAATGTCCTTCAATATCTAGTTCGTTTGGTACCTTCTCAAATGTCCTTCAGTACCAATAGATACCTTCTTAAATGTCCTTTAGTATCTAGTTGGGCGGATACCATCTCAAAATGTCCTTCGGTATCGCGTTTTAAGTAAAACTATTCATAAATGACTTTCTCTCTTTAAAGCATGTAAAGTAGAACACAAATAAAAACATGTCTTTAAAGGTACTAATGCATGCTGAGTATATTTAACACATATAAATCGCTTTTCAACAATTTCTCACACATGCATGCGTTTAAAACATAACTCATGGTTTGCTTGGAATTCACTTTGTAAAACTAGCTGACATGAGAATAATATTCTTTAAAAAATTCTTTCTATAACACATTGTAATCAAATATTTTAAGCAAATGTTTTAGTCAAAACGTTTTAGCCATTCACCTTGATTGCTTAGGAGCTTTTCACTCTGGTAGCTCCATTTTCTACCTCGGGCTCCCTTTTCACCCCTAAAATCTAGATTCAAATTACAGCTTAGATTACTCATAGTTCTAGACCTTATTGTGAGATACTACCTTCTACAAACATGTTCTAAAATGTCTCAGGAAGCTTATCCTAAAACCTAAGCTCAGAACTCCTCGTGGTTTGGCCAGAATCAAAGAATCTTAAAGACTGGCCCAAGCTTATCCGATAGCCTAACCCTTCTGTCTTCTTCTCAGTTTCCAACCCGATCCCTTGGAGCTTTTCTTCCGGCAGCCCTACCTTGAAAACTAGACTTTCAGAGATTTCAGGTGGCTTTGGAATCACTCCAAACTCACAAGTAAATTGGGAGAACTTCTCTTCCCAAGTTGACGTGTCCTCTTCAGACTTCACTGTCCAATGTGTCCTCTATGACTAACGCATGGATTTGGCTCCAATGCAAGGTTTGCTCAACTCTCCCACTCTTTTTACGGTATCTCTGAATTGTGATCTAAAAATGAAGTCCCATGGCTCTATTTATAGGCGTCCAAACCTTCTCCGGAGTTGGTTGACACCATCTACTTGGTTGCATGGCCAAGTGTCTCCTTTTCACCTCATCAACGCAATGCTGTGATCACTGCAAGCTAAGTGTCTTACCCCCATGTTGCCAACTCATGAGCCTCCAATCTGATGCCACTACCTCAAATTCTTAAGGCTTAAGGCTTTCCTCCCAAGAAGACACATGGTTTTGATGATGTTTTCTATGTGACCTCACCCTTGTATGCGTCCAACTCTTGGATGCTCAACACCTAGTCCATAAACAACGCATAGCAAGACAATTCACTATCAGTACAATTCAACTTAGCCATCGTAAGGAGCTAACCATCACCAACACATAGGGTGATCGTCCATCCTCGACGCATGGCTCACTTGCACGACTTGCTTGGCATGGGCGCATGGTGCTGGGCAGCAACACATAGGCGTGCTGCATAGGTTAGCCGTTTGACGCATGGGCGTGCTTCTTCGACGCATGGCCATGTAGTGTATGCTAGCCATCGCTCACTCACTTGGCCGCATGGGCTACGCGCTTGGCTACATGGTAGGGCTCCTCGATGCACGGCATGGCTGCTTGGCAGGGCGCTCATCGCATGGGCGTGGCCGCTCGACAAGGCGTTCAACGCATGGCCGCTCGACACATGGCAGGGGTGTCTGGTCGAGGCTATTCGACAAATTGCAAGGGCACTGGTCGAAACTGCTCGACGCATTACATGGGCGCTGGCCCAGGCTGCTCGACGCATTGCATGGGCACTGGTCGAGGCTGCTCGACGCATTGCATGGGCATTGGTCGAGGCTGCTCGACGCATGGCTGGGCATTTGGCCGAGGCTTCTCGACGCATGCCATCCTCTAGTCCTCGTGCCATCCTAATGCCTCACTTCCATTTTCCTTCCTTCACAAACGCATCCAACGCATCCAACGCATCCATCATTCAATGCATCCAACACATCCAACGCATCCAACGCATCCATCATCCAACACATCCAATGCATCCAACGTATCCATCATCCAACATATCCAACACATCCAACACATCCATCATCCAACGCATCCAACGCATCCATCATCCAACACATCCAACGCATCCATCATCCAACACACCCTTCCAACGCATCCCACACAAAATTCTATACTTAGCCAAATTTTCCAAATTTTTCCCAAGAGTTAAACTTCCAAATTTCCTCTTTCCTTCAAATCTCCACTTTTTCCTCTACCATTCCACACTAGTTTCCACATGAACCTACTCATCATACTAGTCTTAGTAAGGAACATACTCAAGTAGGGAAATTAGGATTCGGGGTTCACATTTACCTTCCCCTTATAAAAATTTCATCCTCGAGATTTCGCTACAAGACTGTCAACTAAACAACTGCGGGTACTTGTTTCTGATTTGCTCTTCGGCTTCCCATGTTGCTTCTTCCATGCTATGGTTTCGCCATAGTACCTTTACCAATGGGATTGTCTTATTCCTTAAAACCCGTTCTTTTCTGTCGAGAATCTCCACTGGTTCCTCTTCATAAGACAAATTCTCTTTCAACTATACCGGTTGCTTAGGAAACACATGGGTAGGATCGGGCACATACTTTCTAAGCATTGCCACATGAAACACATCATGAATATGAGATAATTCTGGAGGTAAATCCAATCTATATGCCATTGGATCGACTCTTTCTATTATCTCATAAGGTCTAATATATCTCGGGCTTAATTTCCCTTTCCTACCGAACCTGAGTATTCCTTTCCACGGAGATAACTTCAGAAATACTTTATCACCAAATTCAAACTCTAATTCTCTTCTCCGCTTATTAGCGTAACTCTTTTGCCTATCTCGAGCCGTCCTAAGATTATCTCTTATAATCTTAATGCTGTCTGATGTCTGTTGTACGAGTTTTGGACCTAATAATTTCCTTTCACCGACTTCATTCCAACATATTGGAGTTCTACATGGCCTTTCGTATAGTGCCTCATACGGTGCCATCCCGATACTCGAATGGTAACTGTTGTCATACACAAATTCGATTAATGACAGATGCGTATCCCAACTGCCCTTAAATTGCAACACACATGCTTTCAGCATGTCCTCTAATATCTGGATTGTCTGCTTAGACCGACCATCAATCTGTGGACGAAAAGCGGTACTAAAAGATAACTTGGTTCCCATAACTTTCTGCAAACTAGGCCAAAACCTTGATGTAAATCTGGAGTCTCGATCTGATACAATTGAAACTGGAGCTCCAAACTGACTCATAACTCGATCAACATATAGCTTAGCTAATTGGTCTAGGGTATAAGTAACTTTAACAGGTAAAAACTTAGCTGTTTTTATCAATCTATCCACAATTACCCATATACCATCATAGCTCGCTGGTGTCTTAGGTAATCCAAACAGGAAATCCATCGTAATATGCTCCCATTTCCACTCTGGTACTGGGAGAGGATTAAGTAATCCTGTTGGCCTCTGTCTTTCTGGTTTAACTTGTTGACATATTAGGCACCTGTCAACATACTCCGTTATTTCTCTTTTCATACCAGGCCACCAGTACGATCTCTTTAATGTTCTGTACATCATCGTACTGCCTGGATGCATAGCATAGGCTGAACTATGTGCCTCCTCTAGAATAGCTTGTTGAAGTGCTAAGTCCTTAGGTACGTATATCCTACCTTCTTTCAATAGCACTCTGTCAGCTCTTAATTGGTAGTTCGTTCTCAATCCTTTATCTACTTCCTCAGCTAACTTCTGAAAATCAGAATCCTTTAACTGCTCGCATAGAATATCTTTTACGAACGTAGGACGCACTTGAAATGAAGCTAATAACCCTTCTTTTTGACTGATTGATAATGCTGCCCTAGCATTATACAACTCATGAATCAGTGTACCCTTCACTGAATTGATACTAGCTCTAGCTGATCTAGTTTTTCGACTTAAAGCATCAGCTACTACATTTTCTTTACCTGAGTGTTAGTCAATGGTACAGTCATAGTCTTTGATCAATTCGAGCCATCTTCTCTGTCTCAAGTTTAGTTCCTTCTGATCAAAGATATGCTTTAGACTTTTATGATTCGTAAATATATAACACCGCTCACCAAACAGGTAATGTCTCCATAACTTTAGAGCTAACACAACTACTGCTAACTCTAAATCATGTGTAAGGTAGTTACATTCATGCTTCTTTAACTGTCGAGAAGCATAAGCTACTACCTTTCCCTCCTGCATCAGCACACATCCTAACCCTTGTCGGGATGCATCACAATAAACCTCAAACTCCTTACCTGATGTAGGTAGAGTTAATACTGGTGCTGACACTAACCTCTGTTTCAATACCTGAAAACTATGCTCGCATTCTGGCGACCACTCAAACTTCGCATCTTTTTTGGTCAGGTTTGTCAACGGTAGAGCTATCTTAGAGAAGCCCTCCACGAATCTCCTATAATAATTTACTAAAACCAGAAAACTACGTACTTCGGTTACATTCAGGGGTCGTTCCCAGTTAACTATTGCTTCTATCTTTTGGGAATCATCGCTAACTCCATCAGCTGAAAATATATGCCCAAGGAATACGACTTGATTTAACCAAAAATCACACTTACTAAATTTGGCATATAACTCCTTTTCTCTTAGAATTTGTAACACCATCCTCAGATGTTCTTTGTGCTTCTCTGCACTACTAGAATACACTAGTATATCATATATGAAAACTATCACAAACTGATCCAAATAATGATGAAATATCCTATTCATCAAGTCCATAAATATTGTAGAAGCATTTGTCAATCCAAATGGCATTACTAGGAACTTAAAATGTCCATATCTAGTTCTGAATGCAGTCTTTGGAACATTAGTGTCTTTCACCTTCAATTAGTGATAACCTGATCTCAAATCTATCTTAGAGAATACCGTGGCTCCCTTTAACTGATCGAAGAGATCATCTATACGAGGTAATGGGTACTTATTCTTAATGGTCACTTTATTCAACTGTCTATAGTCTATGCATAATCTAAGAGTACCGTCTTTCTTCTTAACAAACAAGACTGGCGCTCCCCAAGGCGACACACTGGGTCTAATGTACCTCTTATCTTCAAGTTCCTATAACTAAACTTTTAACTCTTTCAGTTTCATTGGTGCCATCCTATATGGTGCCTGGGATATAGGTGCTGTACCTGGAACTAACTCAATAGTAAACTCTATTTCCCTATCAGGTGGTAAGCTTGATAATTCTTCAGGGAACACATCTAAGAATTCTTGTACCACAGGTACATCCTCAGGTCTCAGTTTCTTATCCTCTAAAACTACTACATAGGCTAAATAGGCTTCACATCCTTTACTCAACAATTTCCTAGCTTTCACTGCGAATATTAAACTTCCTGGAAGTATTCTTTTACTTCCTACCAGGATTATTTCTTTTTCACATGGTTTCCTAAACACTATTTCTCTCTTAAAACAATCCATAGTGGCATAGTGTTTACTTAGAAAATCCATACCTAAGATAACATCAAACTCTAGTAATTCTAATGGAATTGTCAACCCATAAACTCTGATTTCCAAGAATTACTTCACAATTCCTGTAATACTCATGTACAACTAGAGTATCTCCTACAGGCGTAGAGATAAACAAATCCTCATGCATACGCTCAGGCACTCTATCTATATGTAATGCACACATGCTAGATATGAATGAGTGCGTAGCACCAAGATCATATAATGCATAAGCAGATTGATTACATCAAGTTATTGTACCAGTTACGACATCTGGAGCCTCTTCGCTTCCTGGTGTGTCATAGCATATACTCTACCTTGCTGCTGCTACTGTTGCTGTTGTTGTTGGGGTCGTCCAACTACCCTTTTCTACTTAGCTATACCGAATCCCTCTCCTCTAGTTCCGGTCGCTCTAGGTTGGTTTACAGTCTGTGTAACTCCTTTTTGCTCACTCTGTGCTCTATGACATAGCTGAGGACAATCTCTCTTGAAATTTCTCGCTTGTCCGCACTGGAAGCACACATTTCTATTGCCATAACATACTCTTGTATGAGGCCTTCCACAGTTTATACAAAGTGGTTTCCTCCCTGTACTAGCTACTGACTCTCTAGCACGACCTGATATTGATCTATCACTCTGTCCAACTACAGGTCTTGACCTCTTTCGACTTGAACTTTGTTGGCTCATGCCTCCAAAGCTTCTTATACCCGATTGTCCAGAGAACAGGGGTCTAAATCTCCTACTTCGCGTTTCTCCAGGCATTCTAAACTATCCTTCACTTGGCTGGAGTACATCTTCCCTCGCTACACTCTGCTCTACTCGGATAGCGGTCTCAACTAACTGAGTGAAATTCACCCAATTGGATGTAGAGGTAACGGGTGTACGTATCTTCCTTCTTAGGCCATTCTCAAATCTTTTACACCTCTCATTCTCTTCTGCGATGATCGGAAGGGTATATTGAGATAACTCAGTAAATCTTTGTTCATACTCAGTAACCGTCATCACTCCCTGAGTTAGCCTAAGGAATTCCCCTCTTCGCTTCTTTAAAAGAACTAGGGTAGTATTTATCCTCAAATACTTGTCTGAACTCAGACCAAGTCATAGTTTCCTAACTATTCCTTCTAGCTTCTATCACTTTCCACCACTTCTCAGCCTCTTTCTGTAGCAAGAATGCCGCTAACTCGACCTTACGGTCCTCAGGATATCTCATAACCTTAAAAAATTTCTCAATCAAATCCAACTAGAACTCAACATCTACTGGATCTGTGGCTCCATCGAACGTCGTGGCTTCTAAAGCTTTCAGCCTCTCGATGCTGAATTTCTTTTCTGGATCATTTTGAATCATCCTACACTTACCACCAATCTTTGAGTGATTCTATCAAATACTCGATCCTTCATCTAGGGTTTTACACCTACCCTTAGTGTACTCGACTCTTTTGCAGAAGTTGCTTCCTACTTTACTGAGTCTCTAACTCTTTTCCCCTTCGGATCTGGGTCCCGTCCAACTTCAGAACCTCCGTTGGTAGGGTCAACATTCCTCTCCTCAGTATGCTTGCTCCGCTTGCCACTTCTCCTCAGCATCTTTGCCTAATTATTAGGTACACATGTTAGGAACTTATCTATGAGACTTAATCTAATGCATGAACTCTCTCTTTCACCTAAAACCTTATGCTTTAATACTAAGCTAGCTCAAACCTTTCCTAAGTTTATGTATACCTTTGCTCTGATACCAAGCTCGTATCAGCTAACTCTTTAATCTTCTCAGAAACTTATGCTCTGATACCAAGCCCGCCCCAGACTACCCTTTTAGCCTAGAGAAGAGGGTGACTGCAGTAGTTATCAACCTTTTGGCTGACACTTACTGCCTAATAACTCTTGCGGAATAACTCTAATACCAAAATATAACTTATATACAGCGGAATTACTTTAGGCCAAAAATTTATAAATTTAGAAACATAACATATTTAGAGTCATTACAACACTAGATTTACAGGTCCCAAAACCCAAAAACCCTACTCCCTATATGAACAACAGTAACATGTGTACAATATTAACAGTAACCACCTAAACGGACGGGTTATAAATCTCTGTATCCTTTAGTGGCAAAGCAGTTGCAGAACTATCTTCAGAGGATTTGGCCACTACCTGTGTGTGTGGGGGGGAACATTTAAAAACGGGGTGAGCTTGTGCCCAGTGAGTGACTTAAAAAAGATAATTGATTCTCATGCCAAATCTCAATAAAGAGTTTAACTGAAATATAAACTTCTACAGTACTTGTACTACAGTATAAACATTTTCCAAGCATAAAACATATAAAGCTGTTTTAATCATAAAATAATAAAACTATTTCTCAGTTAAAAATAACCCTTACTGTGGATAAAACAATCCCAACACCAACTGCTAATCAAGAGAGAACCCTTTTGCTCAATCTCTGACTCTACCTACATGCATATGGCCATACTAAGTACCGTCATATCTTAGCTACTACTGTTCAGATACATTCTCAAATGTCCTTCAGTATCTGGTTGATTTGGTACCTTCTCAAACATCCTTCAGTACCAATAGATACCTTCTCCATAGCCACATTTTACAATTATGAAATATGGCAAATGGACGTCAAGACTATCTTAATGGTAATCTTGAAGAGACCATCTATATGACTCAACTAGAGGGGTTCATAGTTCCAGATCAAGAACAAAGAGTTTGCAAGCTTAAGGTCCATTTATGGGCTGAAAAAAGCATCTCGATCTTGGAACATCAGATTTGACACTGCAATCAAGTCGTTTGCTTTGATCAGAACATTGATGAGCCTAGTGTTTACAAGAAGATCATCAACAACTTAGTAGATTTTTGGTACTGTATGTGGATGATATCCTACTCATTGGGAATGATGTAGGGTATTTAACTGACATTAAGAAATGGCTAGCTGCTCAGTTCCAAATGAAATATTTGGGTGAAGTACAGTATGTTCTAGGGATCCAGATCATTCGGGATCGGAAGAACAAATGGTTAGCCCTGTCTCAGACATTGTACATCAATCAAATGTTGATCAGGTATAAGATGCGAGATTCCAAGAGGGGTTTATTACCTTTCAGGCATGGAATCATTTTGTCTAAGTATTAATGTCCTAAGACACCTCATGAAGTTGAGGAGATAAGATGAATTCCCTATGCTTTGGTTGTAGGAAGCTTAATGTATGCAATGTTATGTACCAGACCTGACATTAGCTATGCAGTAAGAATTGTCAATCGGTATCAGTCCAATCCAGGATTTGATCACTGAACGACGATCAAGACGATCCTCAAGTATCTTAAAAAAACGAGGGACTAGATGCTCGTGTATAGAGATAAGGATCTGATCCTTATAGGATACATGAACTTTGACTTTCAGACCGATAGAAATTCTCGCAAATCGACATTGGGGTCAGTGTTCACTCTGAATGGAGGGGCTGTAGTGTGGCAAAGTATAAAGCAAGGATGCATTGCAGACTCCACTATGGATGCCGAATACATAGCCACTTGTGAAACAACTAAGAAGGCTGTTTGGCTGAGAAATTTCTTTCAGATTTGGAAGTTGTTCCAAACATAGATTTGCCTATCACTTTGTACTGTGATAATAGCGGGATTGTGGCAAATTCAAAGGAGCCTCAGAGTCATCGTCTGGGTAAGCATATAGAGTGGAATACCACTTGATCAAGAAGATTGTGCATCGCGGTGATGTGATAGTCACGAAGATCGCATCGAAGCACAACGTTGCTAATCCTTTTATAAACGCTCTCACGACTAAAGTATTCGAGGGTCACCTGGAGAGTCATGGTCTACGGGACATGTGACATCTTGTCAAGGGCAAGTGGGAGATGATACTGGGGTATCCCTAGTTTATTGTATATTATACATATTTTATATTGTATTGTACATTAGTCTTTTGAGGCATTAGAACAGTGGGAGATTGTTGGGATTGGTGTTCTAATTCTCCAAGAGTTTCGTTGTTTGTAATGATACACATTGTTTGATGAATAAAATAACTGTTATTTAATTTTGGCATTTACTTATATCCAATAAACAAAGCTCCATGGTTATCTTATGTAAACTTCAGCATGTATATGTGATATACAAGTGAATCGTGCCTTAAGTGATAACTAAATAGGTTTGTAGTATAAGGATTAAGGTGGGATACCTGATCGTGGTGATACTACGGATACGACTCGTTTTGTAGAGATTTACAAGTGTTGTAAACTACTACAGATGGTAGATTCTTACCATTCATGTGGATACGTGCGAGCGGAGGTGTCCTATACAAACAGTTTGTATAAGATCGGACTATGAGATGATTAGACTCAGTATATAACACCATTGATACTAGAGACTTACAACTCACTTAAATGACCATAGGTGACATGACCTCAATCCTGAGTGTTTTGGGAACTCCTGCCTTTGAGGGCGGTCCTTTGATTAGTATGGGTGAAAATGGCCAGATTGCCAACTTAACATGCCTACCTTTTTGTGGACTTGTCTGATTTGGGAGCTGGAAACTCAATACACAAGATGAAATTTGCTCATTTTCTGAAGCAAGGATAAGTAGAGAGATTGCTCTCTTAAGGGCTGATTCTAGGGCTTGAACATAGTGGCCACAACTTCTTTTTGGAAGAGAGGACTCAGTCATAGTAGGACTATGACTTATGTTCATTAGAGAGATCAGTGGTACTTAAGGAGTTAGATGTAACTAC
Source organism: Benincasa hispida (assembly GCF_027475165.1). Lineage (NCBI taxonomy): Eukaryota > Viridiplantae > Streptophyta > Magnoliopsida > Cucurbitales > Cucurbitaceae > Benincasa > Benincasa hispida. The sequence continues at coordinate 62,600,959 of NC_143487.1, forward strand.
AGGGGCATAACGATTATTGCCCGAGTTGTACTTACGAGTGATCTGTGAAGGGTTGTCGCACTGCTAATTGGTTAAGATGGACACATAATATATCTATGGTAAGGAGAGTTCAACATCGATCTTTAGTGGAGTGCCTGGCAGTTAACTGATGGTGGATATTGTGACTACAGAGTTTAGTCAGTTATTCACGTACCATTGGAGCTTCGAGCTACAGGTCCATAAGGTCCCCTTGGTAGCTCAATGGATTCAGTTGAGGATCAGTTCTTGGTGTTGATTTGAAATGTTCAAATTGACAAGAGGTAATTCGATTATATATGATATGATCGGTATGATGTATGAGATACATCTAGTGGAGGATTAATGTAAATGAGATTTACATTAAGTACCATGGAATAGAAAAAGAACTATGATTTATATGTTTCATGAGATGAAATATTAAAACTATAGGTTATAAATATAGTATGATAAGTTGGTTATCATTTATATTTATAATAATATTAATTATTGGATAATTAAATCTTTTTCTCTAATAACCAATTGAGTGGGAGGTTATTGGTGGTTTCGTGGTAACCGTGAGATAAAAGAAAAATTGTTTTCCTAATTTTAGTAAGGTTTTTGTCAAAATTGATTTTGAGATTTTCTCTCTCAGAAAAAGAATCTCATGGAAGTTGTAGAGTAAATAGGATTTACTAAGCGACAACTTGACCAAGGTAAACGATTGTGTAGTGGTTGTAAGTGACAGACACGGAACTAAGCGACGAGCTAAACGACAACTTAGCTTTTGCTAGATGATCGCTTAGCTTTTGCTAAACGATTGAGCATCGACCTATACGATAAGATTAGTCTTCTTCCACTTGCTTAATCGTTTACCTAATTGTTGATTCCTCCGTCTTCTGCCTCAAACCAAGTCCACACAGAGCCCACCCTCTGGATTCTCATACCGAGAATACCAAGGTAGCCTTCTTGGTGGTTTCATACTCAACTCGACGCCGTCGAGGTTCTGTAGAGGCTATTCGTGTTGTTGGGGTGTTCGTGACCGAGGCGATCGCTGAATTCGAGTGTGCAGTGTTTGTGCTGTGTAGCAGTCGTGTTGTTCGAGCATTCGAGGTTGCTATGTTCAAGCGTCATGATCAAGGAGCGTGGAGACGAGTCTACAAATATGTGTAGATTTCTTCTTGATCATTTGTATATTCATGCTGTAATTTTTGTACTGAATGCATAACCGCTTGTTTCGTTTCATGACAGTAATTTGTAAAGTTTATACATGATTGTAATTTTGGAATGATCTTTCCGTTGCTCATGAAAATTCTCGTGATCGATTTCCTTCAATTGGTATCAGAAACAGGTTGTTCTGATATTCCAAATTACAAGTCTATTTTGAACTTCATTTTACATTTGTGGTGGGTTTTTGCATTTGTATTTATTTGTTAAGTGCATTTGTGGATGGAGTTGATGAATGTTTCGAGTTTAATTGCCTTTAGTTAAAGCTTTCTTCAATTACAAAGTGTTAATTTGTAAGGGCCCCTGTGTTTTTGGGCGTAATTAACTTGCAATCGAGTATGTAATTCAAAGAGTTTGAGTTAATCGAGTTGTTCGTGATGAAGGTTCAAAGCATGGAGATGCGGTTCTCAACGAAGAAGAAGACCAAACGTTGGTCGTATTGTGTAGCCTCAGGTAAACGATCGTTGGGATTTAACTAAGTGATCAT
>NC_143487.1:62845885-62883642 GCF_027475165.1 Benincasa hispida
TCTTCTTAGGTAATGCATCACACGCATCATTTTCCCAAAATATACCATCAAGGCTAACTCCGTATGGTTATGTGTCCAAGGAATGATAAGTTGGTCACCAAATATGTTTTCTCCCTTATGTGTCCAAACTATTATTATCGGTTAATCCCTCACCTCCCTTGGGGGGTATGCATCCAAATGTTACTTTCTCTTGTGCAATCATGTCTCCAAGGTGACCTTTACATGCATCCAATATTCAAGGAAATGACTAGGGATGATGAGTTGAACTTGTTTATTAATTACTCATGCTCTCCATAAGGGTTGAGCCTTACTCTTTCTCCTACTAACACTTAGCCAATTTTTCAATCTCCAATATTCTATGCATCCGAGAAATGAGGCTTAGGTTGACTCCTTATATGTTTCATAACTCTTCTAGGCAAGATGTGTTGTACAATTGATCATGCTCCAATGCATGCTTCATAGGTCAATTCTAACTCTTAATCAAATTCTTATCTTTAATCCAAGCATAAACTTTTAGGCTCTTTAGTATATTATTCCTATCCAAGTCAAGTTTACTTGCAGAGGTGGGAGGGCTTTACACAAGTAGATTATAAAGAAAACTAACTTTAATTTTTAAAAAATTAAAAAAGTAAAAAAAAATATAGGGTAATTATTTAAATGACAAAACTACTAAAAATATTTTCAAATATAGCAAAATCGTGATAAACAGTATAGACATTGATAGATATCTATCATGTCTATCACTATCTATCACTGATAAGATATTCGTAGAAAATGACATTTTACTATATTTGTAAATAATTTGACTCATTTTGATATATTTGAAAACAACCTAAAAATATATCAAACTAAACTCTGAACAAAATCACTTGATAAGTGTCAAAATGAGCATAGTTTAATTGACATATAATTGTATTTTTGACCTTGAGGTTTGATGTTAGATGCCCCATCCTCAATATTGCCGGAAAAAAAAATGATAAGGTTTATCTCCTACATTGCATCTACACACGAAAGGGGCGAAAAGAAAGTTGCCATTAACATTTTGATGATAGAAAATTTATTAGAGAAGGAAGTGACCATAGGTATATAAGTGAAGGTGACCATGTCCATTGACAATAGATTTTTTGGGTGGTTTCGAAAACAAATTCTTGAAGGTTTATGTTCAAAATAGAGGTTTTTTTTGTTGTACTTTATCAAATCAAACTATGACTTTTGAGAAGGTAATTATTTGCTTGATTTATGTTCTAATTGCATTTTTTTCCCAAAGTTCAACATATATGAAGTGTAAGATTCAATCATTTGTCTTCTTAGTAATCTTTGCTCATGTTGATGTGATATAATATGTGGTAAATGGTGAAATGTACATGTAAAAAGGCTTTAGTTTTCTGAGTTTGTTCATTGCTGAAATTTGTGGCACATGAATTAAAGCTGGTTCAATCTAAAAAATGAAAAAGAAAAGCTGATTAAGATGCTGATTGGAATTACACACAAGAATTAGACCATTTTGCATTGATAAACACAAATGTAAAGTCCTTATCAGTAATATAATCATTCCTTAAAGTTCTCTCTGGAGTCCATCATATTTTGTTTTCTTCTCAACTTTTTTTCTTTTGTTTTATTATTACTACTTTTTTCATTAGTTACAGTAATCTTTTCTCTAATAAAATTTTGTGCCACATTTAATATGACATCTTATGTCACCCATTTCTAATCTTAGTTAAATAAAATGTGGCTACTTTAGGACTGTAAAACGCATAACGGAGATCAAATTTTAATGTAAAGGTAGAATTTAAGTAGAAATGTCACGTGGGAAGCATTATAGATAAACGCAAAAAACTAAAATCATAATAGAAGATAGAATTTGGTAACTCAATATAGTGCAATATACCTATGTCTAGGGATAGTGTGCCCGTGAAAAGATACACACTAATATAAAGTCAAGTAATTACAACGATATACTTATTTGTAAATAAACGACAATTATATAGTGACACTTGAATAGTCCAACTTAGAGAACGATCACTTAGGCTCCCCCTAAGTGAGAGATCCCTTCACCTTCAACGTGTTTAGACTCCCTCTAAGTATAAGAATTTTAGTGAATGATTACTTAATGATCACTCACACTCCCTTAAGTATGAAACTTTCTCTACAAAGAACTCGTGTCTTTCCTTCTTCAAATGAAGATTGCTTCCCCCGAAAAAACTTAGGCTTCTCCTAAGTTTAAGAATCCATTTTTAAGATGTTGAAGAATAAACCAATACGATTTAGATGAAGTCTCAAGATCTACAACAATATAATTATCTCCAATGAAAGACTGGCACTTGAAGAGAAAACATGCAAGATAATGAATCCTCAAAATGGCCAACACTAAAATTGAACAAAACCACAATATTTATATGGATAGCTTTAAGAAGATATTTAAGGAAAGCATAAATCAACTCGGTAAGAAAAAAGAAAACAATAGACCACGAAATCTGTGAAATCTTCTGTAGAATTTTCTATCTGTTACAATACAATGTTCTTGACAATGTCCTGACATGTTACAGAAACATGTTGTTCTAGTTTCACAAATAATAAATAAGCTAATCATATTGTAATCACGACCACCCTAACAAATTTCATAAAATACTTTAACTTTTGAATAAATGATCAAATTAGTACTCTTATTTTTGAAAGATTGGTAGCGACAAGAGTTAATAGATGAGGTTGTATGTACTTGTTTGTTTGTTTGTTTATTTATTTTATGTGTTGGATATTTCATAAATTATCTTATCTTCGTGTCAACTAACATAAAGTTTGTATTATCAATTTTAAGATTAGAGGTTGGATTCTCCGTTCTTATCTATTGTAAAATAAAAATCTCACTTAAGAAATTAGAAGTTAAGGACCCAAAATTTATTTTTCATCACTTTTATTAATGGTATATCTTTATTAATTATCATTTTATTTTCTTGATATTTATAGGATGGAGGTGTTGAGGTTGAAGTCAATAGCAGGAGCTGCAAAGCTAGCAGGAATATTATTGTGCATTGGTGGAGTGGGAATGTTGGCATTTTACAAAGGCCCTCAATTGAACTTATTTAACAATCATCATCTCTTTAATATCCATAACCCTAATCACCATTCTTCTTCTCTTGCATTGCCCAAATCTTGGTTGAAGGGTTGCTTTTTGATGCTGGCTTCCAATACCTTATGGAGCATTTGGGTTGTTCTTCAGGTATCAATCTTCGGATCCTTTTATGATTTTGTTTACATCTAGAAATTAAATTTAGTGATAGATCTATTAGTGATAGATCCAAAAGTTAAAAAAAAAAAATCATATTTACAAATTATTTATTTATCTAAGCTCTATGAAAACCAAAATTTATTTAAACCTTTCAATATTAGATACAATTTTGATATATTAATCGGGAGATCAATCTAGACTAATAAATAATAGAAAATAAACTCAGGCAAACCATTCTATGAAAATGAACAAAGTTACTATGTTTCACATAAGAAAAGAAAGGAAGAATTAGGTCATAGTAAAAGAAAATAAAAGCAAAGGTAAAGTAAAAGGCATATTAAAACATAAAGCAAAGAAACACCATAATAAACCAATGCAAGTTTAAGAAAAAGATCGAACTTGTGCATCCATCACAAGTAGGAAGTACACTTGCCTAACTTAAAAGAAAAACCAAAAAGAGAGATGAAAGGAAATTGTTGAAAATAAATATTTACCCTAGGAGCTTTTTTTGTAATTTACCGTATCAAAAAGTAATAAAAAATCAGTTCCTATATGATTTTTTTTTCTATTCTAAGGTTTTCCACGAGCTTTCTCTTCTTCTCTTTTTTTCATTAGAAATAAAAAACTAAATGAAATAATGAACCAAAATAGTGTTGGAAGTTGAGATAAATGCAGAAACTAGAAAAGGACAAAGTGAAATAGACTAGCCTAAATCTGGCCAGAAAAAACTCAACATACTTCTTACTCATTCAAACCAAACTCAACCTTTTGTCAAGGAGAGTTGAGTTTTAACGCCCTAAATCTGTCCATAAAGATGATTGAACAAAAATGCAGCGAAAAGCTTCGACCATAATGCAAAAAAATAATAATAAAAGAAGGAGAAAATCAAAGCTTGGGCGTGAATCTCTTGAAAAAGTGTGTTGAATCATTGTAGTTTTTATCCTTTATTATAGTTTAGAAGCTTATAAACTTAAAACTGAGACTTATAAACTTAAAACTGAGACTTATAAACTAACTTTGATGATTAATTCTAATAACCAACTTAACCAATCATATACGTAAAAAGATTTGGTCAATAAAAGTATTTTTGAATATAAATTTGAAATTACTAATTGATAATGTTTAATAGTCTTAATTTATAGTAATTTATCATTAACATAAACACATTTGGAGTGTACTATAGGAAACTATACAAACTTGTGTATAAAAATGTTGAGAAAATGTAATCAAACACATGAGTGTTTTTATTTTAAACAACTTTTATAAGTTTTTAAATGAAAACGATTTTTTGAAAAACATTTTTTTTTTGGCAAATCCGAACATGTTTTAATTAAATTTTTTTTATGATAAAGAAAAACCGGATGACATGTTAAAAGAACATTAGCATTCTTTTCTAGTTAGGCAATCAAAACTTATCCTAATTCAAAGATGAAATTTGTAATAGATATGGAAAAAAAAATAGCATGATTGTTCAATTCAAACACAAATAAACCCTACATAATAGAATTATCAAATATAAAATTTAAAATCAAAACATATAGAAAAATGCAAGAAAAAGGACTGCAGTTTTTATTTTAATAAACCTAACTCAAATATTTTTTATAAGAAAAAAAAAACCAAATCGTAAATGAAACCTCTAAACTCTTTCCTCAATCTCACGTATTTTGTGCATATTCAACAATATTAATACATCATCAAAATGGCAAAATGGACGGAGAATAATAACATATCTTAAAATCTAACCCATATATATTTTTTAAAAATTGGTTAAGCAAATCTTTTTATCTGTGTTTACAATATATGATATTTAACCGACCACTATTTGTATAATACAGAAAAAGTAGAAAAAATAGACAGCCTAAACCCTTACTTTACAACTCCATGTTAAACAAATAAACACCAATCCTTACTTCGGAACTCAATGTTAAACAATTTAACATCCTAAATTCAGACTTCTTGAACCCACATTAATATGCTTTGCACTTGAACACCTACTTAAATTTTACAGACTATTATAACTCAAATTATTTTAACTGTAAACTATTATGACCAACTATGTGCCGCAAAAGAACCTCTAAATCTTGTACCTTGACTCTAGAAATTGTAAACCTATTGTCAATTTTCTTCTTTTTGATATCTTAAAAAAGTAGATAATTAATCTAAGAATCACTTCATCAGACATAATGTTACAAACAAGAAAGTTAACATAGTAAAAGATAGAGAAGAAATAACACACAAAATTGTTAACCCAATTTGGTATAACATCATCTACATCTGGGGTGCTCAGAGCCCAATTGAAAAGGAATTTCACTAATATTCAAAGGTTTACAAAGAAACAATTTATCTGATAGATGAACTATCTTGTGTTACAATAAACCAAAGACAAGTGCACTATTTAGGCTCCCCTAAACTTGATATTTCTTGTCTCAAGATCTTATCACAATTCAAGTTCCCTCTGAAATCAAAGCTTCTTACTTGTTGATCTTGTTTATTTAGGCTCCCCCTAAATTCAATACTTATTCTCAAGAATCAACCACATATTGTCACTATAAAGGAAAAAAACTACACAAAGGTTCTTTTCTTCTTTTTTTTTTTTGGCAAGTGCGGCGTACATCCTCAAAACCTAAAACGACATCTTTAAAGCATTCATAGAAACAATCCCAAAAAGGCAAGAATAAAACCAAGATCCACCAATATGTGACACTAGACCAATAAGGGAAAAACACCAAAAGCCAAAAAAGGCAACAAAGAGAAATTGCCAAAGACACCAACATCCTAAATAGAATGTCACAAACAAAAGAACCAAAAACCAATAAAGGAAAATTTATAAGGCAACCAACTGCAGTAACAAATTCTCCTTTTTGACATAAACATGTTCTTTTATTCGTAAGCAACAAAGCAACCTTGATCATAAACAAATAACCAAAACCAAACCAAGTCGGAAACAACAAACATAATACAACAACTACCAACAAAACCACTGACAACCCAAAAACACCAAACAACCAACATGCACTCCCCCTTGATTGCCACTAAAAGGAATTAAGTTGAAGGAGAGACATGCCCCTGAGAACTAGAAGAAACTTCATTCGCGGGCAAAGACAAACTAAAAAAATGCACAAGATGTGCATAGTGGCGTGACGATCAGTAAAAGATCGAATGATACCATTCAAGGTTCTTGATTTAGAAGAGAGCACTTATAAAATACAATTCCCTAACTCAGTTGGAATCAGAAGACCTCTCTGAGGGACACAGAGATCAATAGGCAAAGGCATTTCATCAACATGGGAAGTCAAATGTTGTGAATAATGTCAGGCACATAAGAACTTTGAAAAAGCTTGTAGTTTAAATTGATAGATTTTGCAGCAGGATCAAAAGCATTACTCGGAGTCAGAGTCGTGGGGCACTGAGACAGCATAATGCCACAAAGAAGACAAGAAAAATAGATAAGGAGCCTGATGGTAAAGGAATCAACATGGCGCAACAACTTATTATAAACAAAGTCTCAAAAATTAAACTGTGAGCTAGTGAAAATTTGATACAACAATCTTGCAAGAGTAGGAGATGGACCAGACCCATGGGTAGAAGGATAAGAATTTGCAATGCCAATCTTGTGTAGAATGGCATACTTCACACTTAAGGTGGCAATTGACAATTGACTAAACTCGGGTCAAGAAGAGAAAATTCCTCCCGTCGATTCAGACAAAACTTCAGTAGACAGGTGAGGGTCAATAAGACTGGATAATCTTCACGTTCCATAAAGTCATTGATAATGGCAGGAGAAATAGTAAAGCAAACACTACGAACATGCACCTTTTTGTACTCAATACTTATTGGATCATCGAATGAAGCAGGGAGATTAACAATGAATTCACGAATAAGACGAGGATAGAAAGGGCCAAGTTGAGTAATAGTTTTCATTAAACCAGCTTGGTTAATGAACTCCATTATGGCCAAACATGACTGAATTTTATCAGAACATTGAAGGCACATCTGAGTAAAAAATATGATGATCACTTTGAAGTGTGAGGCTGTTTGGAACTAGTCCTAGTAAGGACCAGGATTCTAAGAAGCAATGACTGCTTTTTTTTCTTTTACGCTTGCCTAATTCAACAAGCATAACATTGTTGTCAGAGAAGTTAGAAGATTGAGCATTATTAGAGACAATAAGATCCAAAATAAAGTCATCAACAGGGGCAGACACATTATTACCACACCCACTAGCATCTTGGATAGTATGAACATCTCAACAACAGAGTAACCAATGTCAGCTGAAACAACACTGACATTTTGAGCAATATCATGCTCAACCATACTATGAACACATGCATCCAACAAAACATTCAAACTAGAATTAAGAACAATGGAAGCATGGATACCAGGATGATAAGATGAAATTATGACTTGGAGATGCATGCACAAAGACAATGGAAAAATTATGCGCAATAAATTCACGAAGAAAGACATTCTCATCAAGAGTGTTAACAATATTAGCAGTCTCATGTGGATTTAAGAAACTAGCATACGACACAAAAGCAAGAGGACCAATTTCAACCGATGCATCCGGATCGAGCACATGCACAAAGTTTTTCATATGAACATAAATAAAAGGAATATTACACCCATAGTCGCTTATTCCATGCACATATTTAAGTATTCTTTTAACATTAGTCATATAACTGGTCTAGGATTGAATTGGTATTGTGCATAAACAGCCACGACATAAGCTATATCAGACTGACTTACTGTAAGATATAGTACGCTCCCAATCATACTCCTATATAGACTCTTATCAACACATTCAACTTTAGAATCTTGTGTGAGTTTGACATGATTAGCAGCTAGGGTACGTCTAGATTGAGCTTTGTCTAGCACAATTTTTCTCACCATATTTTTAGAATACTTCTCTTGGGATAGAAAAATACATTCTTTCATTTGCTTAATTTAAAAACCAAGGAAGTACGTAAGCTCAACCACCATGCTCATCTTAAATTCTGCTTTCATTTGATCAACATAGTTAATTACCATAATTTATGGCATTCTTCCAAAGATAATGTCATCCACATAAATCTGAGCAATAATAAATTTCTCAGCAACCTTTTTTATAAATAGAATCTTATCTTTTCCTCCTCGAGTATAACCACTCTTAGTAAAAAAATTTGCTAATTGATCATACTAAGCTTCTGGAGATTGTTTATGACCATAGAGAGCCTTTGAAGTTTGTACACATGTTAAGGACATGCTGGATCCATAAAGCCTTTGGGTTATTTTACAAAAACTTCTTCATTTAGATATCCATTCAAGAATTCGCTTTTAGTGTCCATTTGGAACAATTTGAATTTTAGAAGGCATGAAATTTCTAGAAGATGAATAGCTTTCAGACGAGCCACAGGAAAAAACTTTTCATCAAAATCCACTCATTCAATTTGAGCATAACCTTGGGCGACTAGTCTGACTTTACTTCTATTCCCAACTCCATATTCATCATATTTTTTCTTAAAAACCCACTTTGTGCCAATTACATTGCATTTTCAGGTCGTGAAACTAAGGTCCACACTTGGTTTCATGCAAACTGTCCAAGTTCTTCTTGCATAACATTGATCCAAAACTCATCTTTTAAGGCTTAATTCACATTTTTAAGTTCCACTAGAGATGTAAAGTACACACTTCCAATAATCTTCGCATAATCAATTTTGTCCTTCTTTCGAGTAGTAATTCCTGAGTTCAACAATGTTTGGATGATACTGTTAGAAGGATAATTCTTTTGTATTCTGGTGGATGAAGTTGGTCTACATAACTCGTTTTCATCCTTATCTGACTCACTATCTTCTATATCTCAAGGTATCAGGATGTCATTACTGATGTCAAAGGCATCTACAGTAGCTATTTGATCCTTTACGTGATCTAATGACCCTGAAGGTTTGTATTCAACATCTTTGCCAACTTAGAAATCATTTAATCCTCGTCATCTTCATCTTCCTCCATAGTAGGGGTTAGATCATTTACAACAAAATTTATTGATTTCATCACACTTTGTTCAGTTTATTGAGAACTCTGTTAGCATTACTGTTTGTTGGCCAAAAAAGATACCCTCATCAAATTTAGAGTCCAACTTTCTTATTACATCACGATAAGACAAGATATAGCAGGTACTCCTAAACACATGAAAATACTTGACATTTGGTTTTCTTCCTTTCCAAAGTTGTTGATAGTTAGTGATGACTGTACCAGGCAATGAGAAACTCTATTGTGAATATGACATGCTATATTCAAGGCTTCTGCCCAAGAGTGAAAAGGAACCCTATTGGCATGCAACATGACACGAGCCATTTTTTGGAATGTGAAGTTTTTTCTTTCAACAACTCCATTCTACTGAGAAGTGATAAAAGCTGAAAATTCATGCAGAATACTTCAAATGCACAAAAATCAGCACATTGGGAATTTTCAATTTCTTTCCCATGATCATTTCTAATTTGAATGATATTTTTTTCTTGTTCGCGTTGAAGTTAAAGACATAATGTCTGACATACTTTGAATGCGTCTGATTTTTCTCTAATAAATCTAACCCACATGAATCGAGAGAAGTCATCCACGTAAACAAAAGAATAACGCTTTCCACCCAAACTCTCTACATGTATGGGACCTATTAAATCCATGTTCAATAACTTCAATACTCTACTAGTACTACATTGAGCAACTTTCTTACATGAGGGCTCTATCTTGTTTTCTAGCTTGACATTCTCCACAAAAAGAGTCGACTTTTGAATGATGGTTTACTCAATAATGACTTTCTTAATTCATTGAAGACTTATGTGACCAAGACGTTTATGCCAAATTTAAACTTCACTGACTTTAAATGAATGACAAACATCTGTAGAGGCATTAGGAATCCAGTGGTAACAATTGTTTGTTGATCGAGTACTTGACATAACAACCACACTATGATCATCTTTCACTGAGCATTTGTCTTTAGAAAAGTTTACTTGATACCCCTAATCGCATAGTTGACTGATGCTGATTAAGTTTGCCGTTAAGGCTTCTACTAACATAACATCACATAGAATAGGACCTCCAGGCTCCAACAGATCTCCTTTTCCGAAGAATTGCCCCTTAGCTCTTTCTCCAAAAGTTACATGACCAGAACAACATGCCTTTAGATTTTGGATATAAAAAATTTTTCACCTGTTATGTGACATGAGCATCCACTGCCAAAATACCAACCTTCCTTAATTGATGTGCGCAGAGAGGTAATGGCGACATTGCACTTGATGTTCTCTTGAGACCTTTCTCTTTTGATACACCATTCAAGTTTACACATTGGAACACTTTTATTTGCATGATTTATAGGTCTCATTCCGATGAAGCGTTAGGGACAACATAACTCTACATATCTCTACAATGGTATGATATTGTGCACTTTGGATATAAACCCTCATGGTTCTTCTTTTGTTTCACCCCATATGGCCTCATACCATTGGAGATAGTTGTCATCCCTTATAAACCCATGATTATACCCTTATTTATTTGATTTAGGACTTTGATCGCATTCCCATCCAACAATCCCCCCTCGAATAAAGGACCACCAAGCATTCCTTCAAATAGTCATCTGATCTTCATGCTAACTCAACCACGAAGTAGTCATCTATTCGAATTACACTTGAGCACACTGCCCCTTTAAAAGCTCGACCACGAGTGGATACTCTAAACATGACTACATCTTGTTCTAAAACTAAGGATTTTTACTGCCAGGGCAAGACTTTGATACAAATTTGTTAGAAATAAAGAAACTCCATATATCTCCATAATGGTATGATATTGTCCACTTTGGGTATAAACTCTCATGACTTTTCATTTGTTCAAGCTCCCCCTTAAATTGATGCTTCTTGCTTGTCAAATCTTGTTTGTTCAAGCTCCCTCTAAACTCAATACTCCTTCTCAAGAATCATACACATAGCCGACTATAACAACCATGATGCTATCATGTCACCGTATAAGAGAAAAACTACACAGAGCTTTTCTTTTTTTTTTTCTTTTTTTTTTTTGGCTATTGTGGCATACATCCCTACAACCTAAAATGGCGTCCTTAAAGCCTTCAGAGAAACAATCCCGAAAAGGCAAGAATAAACCAAGATTCACCAATTTGTGACACCGGACTGATAAGGAAAAAATACAAAAGCCAAAAAAGACAATAAAGAGAAACTGCCAAAGACACCTGTTGCGAAATCCAATTAAAGAACACAAAAAGGAACGTAGAGTAGGGAAAAATCGACACATAGATATACGTGGTTTACTAACAGTATGTTAGCTACGTCCACGCGCAGAGGGAGAACAAGATTATTTCGAGAGAGTGTTTTCAGAATCACATCAAGAACGGCTTCTCTAGGTTAGAGAGTTTATATATCGCACTGCTCTAAACTCTAGGGTCAAAAACGTAAATAATTGCAAATGTCACAAAGAAAGGAACCAATAACCAATAAAGGAAAAATTACAAGCCAACCAACTACGGTAACATTTTACATGCTATTTATCATACATATATAATTTGTATAGTGTTTTTTGAGATTCAGAAATGTTTAGTGACTTGATGAATTTGTATATTATTTGAAAAAACAGGCACTTGTATTGGAAAGCTATCCTTCGAAGCTTCTGTTAACAAATCTTCTATGTTTATTAAGTTCATTTCAAACCTTTGCTATTGCTATTGCAATGAAGAGAGACCCTCAGCAATGGAAACTTGGTTGGAATCTTAGGCTTCTCTCAGTCGTATACTGTGTAATTTTCTCTATTCATTTTTTCTTTTTATTTCTTTTTTTTGTTTAATTATCAATTATCATATCTTGAAAACCCTTAATATCTAAGTTAGAATTTAACTTTTTGGTTAGAATTATGTTTTGGGTTCTTAAAAAAAATTATACTATTAGCTTGACATACTAGTTTATTTTAGAAAGTTTATAAATATCAATATTTTGTTTGTGAATAATATTTTAACTTTCATTTATTTTATTGAAATATATTAATTTGAGACAAATACATTTTTAGTTCTTAAGTTTTGGGTCTAGTAATTTCTATTTGGTTTTTCCCTGTTTCAAATGTTTTACTTTTAGCCTTTAAGTTTTTAGTTTTGTCAAAAAGCCAATTGGAAAAAATTTTAATCGATTTTTGCATTTGGTAAAACATATTTAAATTAAATTTGTTACACTTTTTAAAATATAGTTAATTTACAGTTACTTTAAAAACCGTATCCTACTAACTTTTAGATTCTCCCAAAATCAAGTAGAATTTTTAATTAATATTTCGTTTTCAATTATATACTTTAAAAAGAAGATTTATTTTATATATTATCTATTTCTCACCTAATCAAGTATATTTTCCATTTCTCATGAGTTAAATGCATCATCTTTTCTTAGAAAAACTATATCATATTTATTTTTTTTAAAATAAAGCTATTTTTCTTAATATTTAAAAATTAATTTATAACAACCAAAATTTATCATACTAAAAAATTATTTAAAATTTTAAATTACAAAAAAAAAATGATTATAAGTCTATTTTAGTTATTATATCTAAAATAAGATTTTAAAAAAAAAAAAAATTGTATTTATTTACCAAACACTCTACCTTACTTTTTCAAGTTTAAGCTGAAATTTTGCCAAACATTATTTTACTTCTTTTCACAGTTGATTTTTTTAAGAGCACAACTGTCATCGATTATTTTAAAAGCTACAACAATCCCAAACAGAGCCTGAGTTTCGGTTTCAATTTGGTCTCTATGTTTTAGAGTGTTACAATCTGACCTTTGATATTTGAGAAATTTGGTCCCCTAGATTTCAAGATTTACAATTTTAACCTCAATTTTTTTGCTAGATATTTGCTCTTCCTCTTTAGTGCTAATGTCTCTTAATTAATTTAAAAATTAAAATAATTATAACTAATTATGGTTTATAATTAGAATTAAATTCAATACATTATTTCATAATTATTTCAAATTAATTAATAATTATTAACGTCAATGATTTATTGAAAATGAATATCTAATGAGAAATCATGGTTAAAAGTTTAAATCTTAAAACTTAGAGCCCAAATTAAACCAAAGGATGAAATTGTATGATTTTGGAACCTAGTGATTGAATTAAAACTAAAGATAAAAAAAATATTTTTTTTTCAATATATTTTTACCAAAAAATTGGTATTTTTAATTAAAAAATTTCTCATAGTTGTCAAATTAGTCCACTATTTTTAAAACTTAATTTTTCTTCTTAAAAAAAGGAAGAAAGTAATAGGAAATAAAATAATGGCATAGTTGTCTAACAACTCCATGTAATATTTCTAAAGTAAATATCATAGATATTAAGAATTATTATAGGCAATAACAATTCAGAACATAAGGGACATAATTACTAACTTTAGAATTATGATTAACAATAATGAATTTCGAGGTGGTGACTGAACTCCTATCACTTTTAGACGATAATTATTGTCTTAACTACTGAAGTATGTCCGGATTGACGAATAATAAAAATAATTTTGGTGTAGGGAACGATGACTGCAGTTACATTTTGCCTTCAAGCTTGGGTTATTGAGAAGAAAGGACCAGTTTATCTAGCCATGTCTACACCTTTGGCTCTTATCATTACAACCTTCTTTTCTGCTATTTTTCTTGGAGAGAGTATCACTCTAGGAAGGTAATTACTTAGATGTGCTTTTTAAAAGTTATTTTTCAAAAGCTATTCTTCAAATTATATTCTTCTTTTTTCTTTTTTCCCCTAAAAAAAGCTTTTTTGGGTGTTGTGTTTTGCAGTACTTTAGGGGGAATGTTACTGGTGGGAGGGCTTTATTTTGTGCTATGGGGAAAGAGCAAAGAGCAAAAAGTAAGTGAAGAGTTGAAAGAAGGTAGCAAAGAGTGCAACATTGAAGTGAAGGATATCACTAAATTAGGCAATGAGTTAAATCCAACATCTTCAGTTGAAAATGTCTGAATTTTTTAGGTTATTAATTTTAATTATTACTATGCTTATGTTATATTTTAATTTATTGTCTAGAGGAAAAAATTCCAATGCAAACATATATGATATGACATATTCAAATATTTTCTTTTCTAACACTAGAAAGTAATGAGCAAAACAAAAATAGACACATTAATTGAATTATTTATTCTATAACTATAAGCCTTTTAAAATTTTAAATGTACCTAAAATCAATTTGAGAAAAAAAAAAACAAGATTTATTGTCATAAAAATACTCAAAATTAATTTAAAAACTTGGACGGTATGAAATCATTTATTAAGATAGTAAACAAATACAAGTTTTTTTTATACATCCATCTCACTCATAAGTGAAAGAATGCTCAATTTCAATGTGACTTGTGCGGGAATAGTTGCAACTCATTGGTATTTTATATCTATTGGACTCAACAAACATATACGCTTGAAGAATCATGTCCCATTTTGAAGAGTTGTATCTAGTCGACATCAATTGTACCTATTAGACTTAGACAACTTAGCAAACACTTATATTCAAAGAGTTGTACCATGTCTCGAAAGGGTAAAATACGAATTTATTACAAAAATAGGGGGAAAAGAGGGGGGAAATGATTAAATGCAAAGATTTTATTTTATATTCAACTAAATTTCAATTTCAATCATATTAGAACATAATTGATTGATTCAACTAACAGGGTTCTATGTTCTCTCTATGAGAAATTCTAGAAAGACGACGGCGACATCGGTTCTTCGATAAGGGGGTTGTCCTAGACTGGCCCTTTCATGGGTTCTTCTTTGGGTGGCTTTAATGGCCATGAATGCAGAGAGTTTAGTGAAGATGATTGAGAAGATTCGGTTGATGGATCATGAAAAGTCAGTGGTAGTTTTGAAGATGATTGATTGGATATATCGTATAGACAAATGGAGTTGGCCGTGGTTTTTCTATGAAGGCCTTCTTTTCTTGGAGGAGCCTATGATCGTGCGCCCAAAGGTTGTCGAATTTCTCCGGTGGATCAAACAAATTTTCGTTGGAAATATGGGTCAAATCCATAAGTTATAATACTTATGATCTCGAGATAACGGGGGAAGGGGGAAAATGAATTGCATAAAACTAAATGATAGCGAAAGAGAGTTGTGAAAATAATAATGAAAAATGCCTAGCTCGGGTTTAATTTGAAGTTTTCCCGATTAGCTTAATTGATCATTAAACTCTAAATTATACCTCTTTCCCTAGCCTAGCCAAGTTGATTAGAAACGCCAATCAACCGTCCTAATTATCTAATTAGACACTATTAACACCAAAAGGTGCTTAGTTTGCTCAGCTTAATTCGGGATTGTTGTGCTATATAATGTATTTAATTGGCTATTTTATAGGTATCGAGCATCCAAAGGCTAGAATGGGGAGTAAACGAAGCTAAAACAGATCAATTCAGAGCCCTGATGAAGAAACTAAGTCAAATAGAAGAAGAATAATGCAAAAAGGACAAAAATGGGTGAAAGGAAGCATGGCTCCATGGTGTTACCCGATGCCACTCTCAGCAAAGAGGTCATGTTAGGCTGGCACTACAGTGTTGTCCTGTGGCGTTGCAATGTTGTTGCCTTCCAGACACGCGCACGAGGGGATGCTTGAGCACCCCAATGCCCCTATTGAAGTAATAAAATTACATAGTGGAAACACGCGTGTACCCGCATAATTCATTTTGGAAAAATGTAAAAAGTTCAAATAGATACAAGATAAACATATATGACTAAAGCATGCTTTAGGGAGAGGAACAAGAGGAACTTACTTTTGAAGAATTTCTTCTTGGTGTTCCTTTCTCCATGTCACGAATTTCTGCCTCGAATTCAAGTATTACAAGAACACGAGCTATTTTCTAAAATTCACGAACAGTGGCCTTCTCTAGACAATACCGCAGTGTCTTTCTTGATATTTTCCAACAAAGAATTAGATTGTGGGATATAAGTGTGTTCTATAAATTCTGTCTCACTTACAGAATAATGAAAGATAGTATATCGTTAGAGTGAGATAGTTGCAGGGGGAGTTGTAATTCCCCTCCACTAAATGTAGGAGTTATTTTGACTCTATTTAATATACATAATAAATCTAATTTAATATATAATTAAATTAATAATATTAATTAATTAAAAATTAACTAATTAATAATTAAATATCATATATTTAAATTTCATTTGAATATTATAGTATTTATATGAATAATATTCATATAATTAATATTTGAATCTTATTGAAATACATTACTCTCATATATTATATAGTATTAATTATAAATCATATTTATAATGAACTATATATTATAATGTATCAATATATACATTATATTAATTTGAATCTTATTTAAATATTTATCTCTCTTATATATACTATTGATTATAATCATATTCATAATTAATTATATATTATAATGATTTGTATACATTATGTTTTAATAATTTCATTTGAATACTATAATATTTATATTTAATTATATTCATATAATTAATATTTGAATCTTATTGAAATCTATTACTCTCATATATTATATTAATATTAAATTATAAATCATATTTATAATGAAGTATATATTATAATGTATCAATATACATTATATTAATTTGAATCTTATTCGAATATTTCTCTCTCTTATATAGAGTATTAATTATAATCATATTCATAATTAACTGTATATTATAATGATTAGTATACATTATATTTATTTGATTTATCAATATACAATATATTAATTTAAATCTTATTCAAATATTTGCCTCTCATATATATAATATTAATTATAAATCATATTTATAATTAACTATATACTATAATGTATCAATATACATTGAACTTTATATTAATCACATTATACAAATTATACCTTTATTTCCCTTAAATGATTTGAAGAATTCAAATTATTTCAAAACTATTTTTTCTTTGTTTTATCCTTAGTGAGCTAGCAAGGGAACCTAATGAACCTACAAATTAGTTAAAGGAGTTAACAACGGGCATGTGGAAGCAATGTGGATCTTAAGCACTTTAACAACATTAATTTTGAGATTAAAGCATACATATTCATATCTAAAAACTAGTATTTGAGATATAACCTTTGCAGAACTCAATATACAGCAACTCTTTTGCACGAATTTGATCACGAACTCTTCGTGGACCATTGTTAAAGTCTTTCCCGTTATTCTCCTGCCTTAGAACGGATTGCAAGATCCTATTTGTGGCGAAATTGAAGGGTATTTTGAGTGAGATGAGAGTTTTGGTTCAACAACAAATTCTTCTTCAATTATCCAAATTGCTAAACTAATTTCCAACCAATTTTTCATCTATTATAGAAGAAAACCATGCAAAAGTAATTGCATCTACAAACCACACCAAATTAATCATGCAATTAGAGGAATTAAGAGGTGTTTTAAGGAAATAGAAAAATAGGAAAGCCCACTTACTTTAATTTCATTGTTTTTTTTTTTAATTTCACAATATTAAAATAAAATGAAATCTTATTTTATTTAAAATTAATTCAAATAATTAATTTTAAATAAGTAATTAAACAATTTAATATCTAGAGGACATAAATGCCCAACTTGACCCCAGAGTGGGGCTACTTACTGAGTATTTTATACTAATTATTTCTCATGTTGTTATTTCAGGCAAGGGTAGAGATGCACAGGCGATGGACAAGTGGAATTCGTGATCGAGCCACTGAGACTAGTTTTTACTCTTCTGCATCATGAAATTTAGAGTTCTTTTCATGTTTCTCTTAACTTTTAGTTTTGATGTTTAAAACTTACTTTTAAGAATCATTTTTCAGACTTATTTTCTATCTTTTATGATTTCTGGGTACCCTACTATTGTTTTAATATTTGAATTTAATGAAAGTCTTTTGAACTTACCATATTTATTAGAATTTATTTCGCCATAACAGAGTGTCGTTTTGAGTTCCATGCATGCATGTATTTAGTAACGGTCTAACTTAAGTCCTAGGGGGTCGGGTCATTAATGTTGGTATCAGAGCGGAACCTCTTCCAGTAAGATGTGGTTCGGGGACGAACCAAGCGGAAACTGGTAGGCATGTAATGACCCAAATTCAGGAGGGGTACATGAATGAACTGGTATCACATTCGAATGAGAGGGATCCTGAGGACATGAAAGTATGATTAAGAAAGGCTTAAAAGAATGGAAAGTTACTACCTATACCAACAAGGTGCACCTTCCTTTTCGGTGGCTCAATCATAAGAACTCCAAAGTTAAGCATGCTTAGCTTGGAGCAATCCTATGTCGGGTGACCTCCTAGGAGTTTTCCTAGGATGCATGTAAGTGAGGACAAGGACTCGTGTTGGTTTGTGGGGGACAATTTTCACTTCTAAAAAAGCATTCAAGGCAAGGGAGGATGACATAGCCAGGTCGCAGGTAACGTAGGGTAATACCGGTGCCATCAGGATTTCGAATCTTGGTCTGAATCCTGGGCTTGGGTGTCGAGGTGAATATATATACAATGTTGAATATGAGAGAAAAAAAGAAATACAATAAACTACAGCATCATATACTCCTTAATTTTCCCATTTGCCCTAGATTTATATAAATCGTAGTCGTAGACTCGCTAGGTGACCCCCAAACACTTTAGTCGTGAAGGCCTTAGTATACAACTTTGCTTTATACTTCTCTAAACTATAGCACCTTCGTTTAGAATGAACACTGATCTCGAAGTTCATTTCCTTGAAACTATATCAGTCTGAAAAGCCATACACAAGCATATGGTCCTTCATTTTACAAAGATACTTGAGTATTTTTAATGGCAATCCAATGATCATATCCTGGATTAGGCTGAAACCTGCTAACAATCACTATTGCATAGCATATGTCAGGTCGTGTACATAACATGACATACATCAGACTACCAACTGTTGATGCATAGGGAATACGTTTCATATCTTAACCTTCTTGAGGTGTCGTAGGATATTCTTCTTTTGATAGATGAATTCCATGCCTGAAAGGCAACAAACCCCTCTTTAAATTTTGCATCTTATATCGAGACAACATCTTGTCTATATAAAATGGTTCAGACAAGACTAACATTTTGTTCTTGCAATTCCAAACAATTTGGATTCCAAGAACTAAGTGAGCTTCTCCCAAATCTTTCATTTGAAATTGTGTTGATAGCCACTGCTTAATGTTAGTCAGGTATCCTACATCATTCCCATTAGTAGGATGCCATCAACATATAACACTAGGAAAGCTACAATTTTGTTGACAATCTTCTTGTAGACTCTGCTGGGGTTGATGCCCTAAATCTCGTAGGGTTCTATAGTTTGTAAACGTTATTGAACAAACTCATTATGTTTTTTAATAAAATATATGATATTTTATTCACTGTCTATAAAATATATGATATTTTAGTTGCATTGACCACAAACCAATAAACTAACATCCAAGGTTATCTTTCTAACTTAAACATGTATGTAGAGACATACAGGTGGGTCATGTTTAAGTGATAACCTAAATGATCTCTCATCTATATGAATCAAAGGATTGCTCTTATAGATAGTGTTGGGATTGGTGTCCTAATTCTCCCGGAGTCTTGTTGTTTTGTAAAGATATGCATTGTTCAATGAATAAATAAATGTTATTTAATTCTGGCATTTACTCATATCAATAAAAAAAGCTCCTTGGTTATCTTATGTGAACTTAAGCATATATATGTGATATACAAGTGGATCATTCCTTAAGTGATAACCTAAATTGATCTGTAGTATAAGGATTAAGGTGGGATACCTGATCCTGGTAACACTATGGATACGACCCACTTTGTAGAGGTTTGCAAGTATTGTAAACTACTATAGATGGTTGATCCTCACCATTCCTGTGGAGACGTGGACTAAGGGTGTCCTATACAAAGAGTTTGTATAAGACCTAGACCACGAGATGACTAGACTCTATATATAATGTCGTTGATACTAGAAACTTACATCTCACCTAAACGACCATAGATGACACGACCTCAATCCTGAGTGTTTTGGGAACTCTTGCCTTTAAAGACGATCCTTTGATTAGTATGGATGAGAGTGGCCAGATTGCCAACTCAACATGCCTACCTTTTTGGGGACTTGTTTGATCTGGGAGCTGGGAACTCAATTCATAATATGGAATTCACTCCTTTCCCGAAGTAGTGGTAAGTAGAGAGATTGCTCCCTTAAGGGCTGATTCCGGGGCTTGAACAGAGTGGCCACAGCTTCTCTTTGGAAGAGAAGACACAGTCATAGTACTATGACTTATGTTCATTAGAGGGATCAGTGGTACTTAAAGAGAGATGTAACTATAAGGGCATAACGGTTATTGACCCAGTTGTACTTACGAGCGATCTGTGAAGGGTTGTCGTACAACTGATTGGTTAAGATGGATACATAATATATCTGTGGTAAAGAGAGCTCAGCTATCGGTCTTTAGTGGAGTGCCTGGCAGTTAACGGATGGTGGATCCCATGACTAAAGAGTTTAGTCAGTTTTTCACGTACCGTTGAAGCTTCAAGCTACATGTCCATGAGGTCCCCTTGGTAGCTTGAATTCAGTTGAGAAGCAGTTCTTGGTGTTGATTTGAAATGTTCAAATTGACAAGAGGTATTTTGATTATATATGATATAATCGGTATAGTGTGTGAGATACATCTAGTGAATAATTGATGTAAATGAGATTTACATTAAGTACCATGGAATAGAAAAAGAACTATGGTTTATATGTTTCATGAGATGAAATATTAAAACTATAGGTTATAAATATAATATGATAAGTTGGTTATCATTTATATTTATAATAATATTAATTATTAGATAATTAATTATTTTTCTTTTAAATAACCAAAGTAGTGGGTGGTTATTGGATTATGGTAACCATGAGTTTAAAAGAAAATTGGTTTTCCTATTTGAAAAAAGAAGTTTTTACAAAAGATTGAAAAGGATTTTGAGTTTTCTCTCCACACAAAAGAAACTCACGAAGTTGTCAAGTAAATTCGAATTTACTAAACGACGGTTGGACGAGCTAAATGATGGTGCAGTGTTTACTAAATGATCGCATAGTTTTTCTAGACGATCGCTGGCCCAAGGTAAACGATCATGTAGTGTCTGATAGACTAAACAATCGCATAGCTTTTGCTAGACGATCACATAGCTTTATCTAAACGATTGGTCATCGACCTATACGATAGGTCTCTGCCATCTTCCACTTGCCCAGTCGTGTACGCGATCATTGTTTCCTCCTTCGTCTGCCTCATACCAAGTTCGAACAGAACCCACCCTCTGGATTCTCACACCAAGAATACCAAGGTAGCCTTGTTGGTGGTGTCAGACTCAACTCGACACCTGTGATTATCCTAGTGAAATGTAAGTCTCTACTAGCAATAGTGTTATATAGAGAGACTATTCATTTCTTAGTCCAGTCTTATACAAACTCTTTGTATTGAATACCTCCCCTAGCATGTCTCCATATGAACGATGAAGATCAGATCATTTGTAGCATTTTACTACAATTGTAACATCTACAAAGCAGGTCGTATTCGTAGTGTCATCAGGATAAGGTACCCAACCTTATCCATCTACTACAGACCATTTAGGTTATTACATAAACATGATCCACTTGTATGTCTCTACATACATGTTTACGTTTCATAAAATAACCCTGGATCTTATTTTATTAGATTGAATTAATACACTCTAAATATTAATAAAATACCTCTTATTTTATTAGATATATAATTTTTCTTTACAAACTACAAGATACATTTGATTTAGGACATTAACTCCAACAATGCAAGCTGAACAAGGTGACTAAGAAGGAACATTTCCCTCTCTCATGTATTAATTAGATGTTAGATAGACTTGCAAGGAATGAATTTTTCTACTTTCTGGACGACCGGTTATAACTAGATGCGATAGCACCTGAGGACCTAGAAAAGACTACATTCATGTGCCCCTTTGGCACCTTTGCTTTTCGACGCATGCTTTTTAGACTCTACAATGCACCTGGGACCTACGAATGTCTATATTTTCAAACTTTCTAGAATAGTCCATGGAGGTCTTTATGGATGACTCTTTCGTCTTTGGTAATTCATATGATGTTTGTTTATCCAACTTGGACAACGTACTGAAGAGATGTGAAGAGACTAACATTGTCCTCAACTGGGAAAATGCCACTTTATGGTTACCGAAGGCATTTTGTTAAGGCACAAAATTTTCAAGGTCGATTTAGAAATGGGTCATGCCAAGATTGACGCAATCGCAAAACTACCAACACTTACGAACGTCAAAACATTAAGAAGTTTTCTGAGGTATGTAGGATTTTAAGATTCATCAAAAGTTTCTCCCAAATAGCCAGACCTTTGAGTGCACTCTTGGAAGCCAACAGACCTTATATCTTTGATTTTGCTTGCACTCATACATTCAACACACTGAGGACTGAGATCATATTTGCGCCCATCTTGGTGGCACCAGATTGGTCGCAACCTTTTGAGTTGATTTGTGATGCACGTAATTATGCAATAGTAGTTGTGTTGGGTCAACGCGAGGATAGAATCTTGCATCCAATCTTCTATGCTAGTAAAACCTTGAATGATTCCTAAGAGAATTATACAACTATGAAGAAGGAGATGTTTGTCGTAGCGTTTGCGATCAATAAATTCAGGCAATATTTGGTGGGATCAAAGGTAGGTATTTATACTAATAATTCTACGATCAGATATCTAATGGAAAAGAAGGATGCAAAACCCAGACTGATTAGATGGGTGTTGTTGCTTCAAAAATTTGACTTGAAGATTCGAGACAGAAAGGGAACAGAAAATTAAGTGACGAACCACCTATCACGGCTTGAGAATGAAGAGATTCAGAGAAAAGAGAAGAAGATTGAAGATTGCTTTCCAAATGAAAAGTTGATGGTTTTGAGTGACAAAGAACCGTGGTATGGAGACATGGTAAATTATTTGGTTTGCACTCAAACACTAGAAAGCTATACACATTAACAGAAGAAGAAGTTGATGCATGAGGCTAAATTTTATCATTAGGATGACCCGTTCTTATACAAACTTGGACCCAATCATATTTTGAGAAGATGCATTCCTGAGATAGAAGTTTAGTGCATCCTTGAGAATTGTCATGAGTCCCCATTCAATGTTAATGGTATTGAAGAGATTGAATTCTACAGCGGAAGCGTTCTATACTTTAGCAAGGATTAGGTTTGTGGGAACCTCCTTTGAAAGAGAGAAGAGAATTGTTATACTGATTTTGTTTGAGAGAATTTTGAGAGAGAGAGCTTTATTGAATTCATAAATCCAATCAACCTTCACACAAAACTATTTATGTGTATTTAACGAGGGGGGATAACTTCCCACTTCACCACTCTCTGCATAAAATCTAAGGGTGTAATTAGGTTGGATTGAGAGTGTTTTTTGAATCAACTCGAAAATATAGATTAGTTGAGTTGACAACCCAAAGGACCCAAATAAAGTCTCCAATCCAACCCAACCCAACCCTTAAATTCGATTTGGGTTGGGTTAGGTTGTTGGCTAATAACTTATTTTTTCTTTCTAATTAAAAATATGTAAATTTATATATAACACACTAACAACTAAAATATCATAAAATTCAAATGCTAAATACCAAACATTTATTGCATACTTTAAACAAAGACAAATAGCATAACAATTTTAAAAGAAAAAGATTAAAAATTCATAAATTAATCAACACAAAGTAATCAAATTTTAACAAAAAGAATATATATGTGTGTGTATGTATATATAATTCGAGTTGGGATTTTTTTTTTTTAACCAACCCAACCCTTACATTTTGGGTTGGGTAGTCCAGTTGTTTGGGTTGTCGAGTTATTTGAACACCCCTAATAAAAACAACGAAAGTGTGGGATATATAATTATATAATTAAATATAATTTAATTTAATTAAATAGACATTTGTATCATATAAAAATTTATCTCCCTCATAATCCATAAATTTAATATGAATCTTATTTTTATTATTTATAATCTGTAATTTTAATATAAATCTTATTTATATTACTTTAACAGTTGAATCTAATTCAAATTTATTAAATCTCCTCATGATTTAAAATTTTCATCAAATTTTGATTTGGGAAAATTTCGTTTTTCCCCATTTCGAGAAAATTTCAAGAAATTTTGAGATTTCGAGAATATTTTGTTTCCCCCAATTTCGATAAAATTTCGAGATTTTGAAAAAATTTCAAGAAATTTCGACATTTTGAGAAAATTTTGATTTTTTTAATTATCTATGTTAGCTCAATTCAAGTTTTTCAATTTTATTGCCCTCATTACACACAATTCTGTAGTTTCACATGCCAATGTCATTTTTGACAAAGGATTTAGCCTTTTTTATGTGTTACTTTTTATAATTTTCAACTTTCTCAATTTTCAACTTTATTTTCGACCCTAAAATTTCATTTCTAACTAAATTGAATTTGAAAAAAACGCAAAAAATAACATATATTTATTTTTAATCATATTCAAACTATTTTCATTAATTTTTCACATCATTTTACCTCCCAAATAAATTGATGTGAGTTTTTTTTCTTCAATCATCCAAAATATTCATAATTTTCACATCATTTCATCTCAAGATAATATTCCTAAATTTTATATTATTTTATAATTATTTTCCATTTCTTATTTCTACCCGTACCAACATTAAACAGACATTTACAATAGATATCTAAATCTTGTCTTACTTTATAGAAATTGTGATTAAACGTGGTCAATTATAGTCTAATTAAGCCAACTCAAAGTTTCATTAACTAATTATAATAATTTCCATTAATTTTCATATTCTGAAATTTTCATCGATATCAATATTTCTATCGATATTTTCATAAAATCGAGACCTCGTTATTTTCATCAACATCGATATTTTGAATCTTGAATCTTCCAAATAGTTTATTCAAAATTAACTATATGTTATAATGTCTCTTCATACATTATGTTAATATGTATCAAATACGATTGACATGTATTCTCTTCAATTAATTTGAACATTTCATATTATTCTTTCAAATTATGGTCCTTGTTAATTCGTTGTGAGCTAGCAGGGGAACCTTATAAACCTACAGATTATAAGCTTCAATGGTACGAGATTAATTAATTAAACTTTAATTAAATTAATCAACATTCATTAACTATGTGACACTCCACTAAAGGTTTATAGTTGCGCTCTTATGCACTATAGAACATGTTGCGTCCATGGATATAACCATTACTAGTAAGTCTATCCTTCACGAGTTATTCACAATTACAGCTTGATCAAATTACCATTTTATTCATATAATTATTTCTTTGTCTTTAAGTGTCACTGGTCCTCTAGTGAACAATTTGTTTATGGTTTAACTATAAACTAAGTCCATTTGGGCCAGTAAGAGAGTGAAGCCCCATTGTTCAAGTCCTGGAGTCAGCACTTAAGGGAAGGAGAAAATTTCATCTTGTGATATTATATTTCCAACCCCATGTTCGGTCAAGTCCCGAAGACGATATGCTTATTGAATTGGCTGCTCGGACTACTCTCACCCATTCAAATCAAAAGACAAGCCCTTACAGGGAAGAGTTCATAACTCACCCATGATTGAGATCGACTTACATATGATCTGTTGGAATTGGTGTCCTAATTCTCCTAGAGTCCCGTTGTTTTGTAAAGATACACATTGTTTAATGAATAAAATAAGTGTTATTTAATTCTGGCATTTACTCATATTCAATAAACAAAGCTCCTTGGTTATCTTTTGTCAACTTAAGCATGTATATGGGATATACAAGTGGATCATGCTTAAGTGATAACCTAAATAGGTCTGTAGTATAAGGATTAAGGTGGGATACCTAATCCTGGTGACACTATGGATACGGCTCGCTTTGTAGAGGTTTACAAGTATTGTAAACTACTACAGATGGTAGATCCTAACCATTCATGTGGAGACGTACGAGCGGGGATGTCCTATACAAAGAGTTTGTATAAGACCTGGACCACAAGATGACTAGACTCTGTATATAACGTCGTTGATACTAGAGACTTGCATCTCACCTAAACGACCATAAGTGACACAACCTCAATCCCGAGTGTTTTGGGAACTCCTGCATTTGAGAGTGGTCCTTTGATTAGTATGGGTGAGAGTGGCCAGATTGCCAACTCAACATGCCTACCTTTTTAGGGACTTGTCTGATCTGGGAGATGGGAACTCAATCCACGAGATGGAATTCACTCCTTTCCTGAAGTAGGGATAAGTAGAGAGATTGCTCCCTTAAGGGCTGATTCCGGAGCTTGAACATAGTGGCCACGACTTTTTTTTGGAAGAGAAGACTCGGTCATAGTAGGACTATGACTTATGTTCATTAGAGGGATCAGTGGTACTTAAGGAGACAGATGTAACTATAGAGGCATAACGGTTATTGGCCTAGCTATACTTACGAGTGATCTTTGAAGGGTTGTCGCACTGCTAATTGGTTAAGATGGACACATAATATATCTGTGGTAAGGAGAGTTCAACTGTCGGTCTTTAGTAGACTGTTTGGCAATTAACAGATGATGGATCCCATGACTAAAGAGTTTAGCCAATTATTCACATACCGTTAGAGCTTCGAGCTACAAGTTCATAAGGTCCTCTTGGTAACTCAATGGATTCAGTTGAGGATCAGTTCATGGTGTTGATTTGAAATGTTCAAATTGACAAGAGATATTTTGATTATATATGATATAATCGATATGATGTATGAGGTACATCTAGTGGAGGATTGATGTAAATGAGATTTACACTAAGTACCATAGAATAGAAAAAGAATTATGGTTTATATATTTCATGAGATGAAATATTAAAACTATAGGTTATAAATATAGTATGATAAGTTGGTTATTATTTATATTTATAATAATAATTATTATTGGATAATTAATTCTTTTTCTTTAATAACCAATTGAGTGGGTGGTTATTGGATTTTCACGGTAACTATGAATTAAAAGGAAAATTGTTTTCCTAATTTTAGTAAGTATTAAAAGGTTTTTTAAAAAGAATAAAAATAGTTTTGAGTTTTCTCTCGGCAAAAAGAAACTCACGGCGCTTGTCAAATAAATAACGATTTACTAAACGACAGCGTGATTTAGTGAACGATCGTGTAGTGTTTGTAGGCGACAGACACCGAGCTAAACGATGAGCTAAACGATCACATAGTTTTAGCTAAATGATTGGGCATCGACCTATACGATAGGTCTCCGCCATCTCCCACTTGCCCAATTGTGTACACGATCGGTGTTTCCTCCTTCATCTGCCTCATACCAAGTCCGAGCAGAGCCCACCCTCTGGATTCTCACACCGAGAATACCAAGGTAGCCTTGTTGGTGGTGCCATACTCAACTCGACACTGTCATGGTTCTATAGAGGCTGTTCGTGTTTTTGAGGAGTTCGTGACCAAGAAGATCGTTGAGGACGAGCGCGAAGTGTTCATGCAGAGTTACGGTCATGTTGTTCGAGCATTGAGGTTGTTGTGTTCGAGCATCCATGTGCAAAGGAGCGTGGAGACGAGTCTACAAATGTTCATAGAGTTCTTCTTTGCTCATTTGTAGTGTTCATGCTGTAATTTTTATATTAATTGTATAACTGCATGTTTTGTATACGACTATAATTTGTAATGTTCATTCATGATTGTAATTTGGAATGATCTTATTTCCGCTGCTCATAGAAATCTCGAGTTGGATTTCCTTCATGATCATCCTGTGAAATATTAATCTCTTCAGTCAATAATGTTACTAAAAAAGATTAGTAATTTCTCAGTCCAGTCTTATACAAACTCATTATATAAGATACTCACACTCACATGTCTCCACATGCACGATTTGGATTATATCGTTTATAACCTTTACAAAGTGGGTTGTATTCATGATGTTATCAAAATAAGGCACCCAACCTCATCCATATATTATACTCTTTAGGTTATTACTTGAAAGGAATCCATTGTATGTCAACTACATATCGTTCAAAGTTCATACAAAGGACCTTGGATCATGTTTATTGGTTGAATTATGCAAACTTAACAATTAAGATAAAATAAAAATTATTTTATTGATAATTAATAATTTTATTTATGCATTTACAAACCACGAGTTTAGGGCACAAAACCCAACATTCTCCCACTTGACCTAAGCTAGTGGTACTGTGCAATATAATGAAGATGTACAATATAATAAACTATGGCATACACTATACTCTATTACATCTCCCACTTTCCCTAAACAAGATGTTGCATATCTCATAGTCCTAGACCCTCAGACTGAAATATCCCATATTGAAAAGCCCGGTAGCAAGAACGTCCCAAATCTCATTTTTACAGAGAAAGAAATTTTACAGAAAAAATCAAAATAGATTATGCATCGTAATAAATAAATACAACATTATTAATAAAAGGAAAAATAAGGTTTCAGAAACCTTACCTTTGAAGATTTTCTCTAGTGGAAGCCGAATACGTAGTCACTTGTGAAGCAACTAAGGAGGCTGTTTGGCTGAGGAAATTCCTTACAGATTTAGAAGTTGTTCCAAATATGGATTTGCCGATCACTCTTTATTGTGATAACAGCAGGGTTGTGACAAATTCGAAAGAGCCTTGGAGTCATCGTCGAGGCAAGCATATAGAATGAAAATATCATTTGATCAAGGAGATTGTGCATCGCAGTGATGTGATAGTCATGAAGATCGCGTTGGAGCACAACATTGTTGATCCATTTACAAAGGCTCTCACGGCTAAAGTGTTTGAGGGTCACCTAGAGAGTCTAGGTCTGCGGGACATGCAACATCTTGTCTAGGGCAAGTGAGAGATGATACTGGGGTATAGAGTATACCCTAGTTTATTGTATATTGTACTTGTATTTTTCATGTATTGTACATTAGTCTCTCTAGGCATTAGGACAAGTGGGAGATTATTGGGATTGGTGTCCTAATTCTCTCAAAGTCTCGTAGTTTGTAAACTATACACATTGTTATGAATAAAATAAGAGTTGTTTTATTTGCATATCTAATAAACAAAGCTCCATGGTTATTGTATGTAAACTTGAACATGTATATGAGATATACAAGTGGATCATGCCTTAAGTGATAACCTAAATAGGTCTATAGTATAAGGATTGAGGAGGGATACCTAATCCTGGTGACACTACGGATATGGCCCGCTTTGTGGAGGTTTACAAGTGTTGTGAACTACTACAGATGGTAGATCCTAACCACTCATGTGGAGACATGCGAGCGGTAGTATCCTATACAAAGAGTTTGTATAAGACCAGACCACAAGATCATTTGTCTCTTTATATAACTTCGTTCATACTTGAGACTTACATCTCACTTTAACGACCATAGGTGACATGACCTCAATCCTAAGTGTTTTGGGAATTCCTGCCTTTGAGGGCGGTCATTTGATTAGTATGGGTGAGAGTGTCCAGATTGCCAACTCAAAATACCTATCTTTTTTGGGGATTTGTCTGATCTGGGAGTTGGGAACTCAGTTACACAAGATGGAATTCACCCCTTCCCCAAAGCAGGGGTAAGTAGATAGATTGTTCCCTTAAGAGCTGATTCCAGGTCTTGAACGTAGTGGCCACAACTTCTCTTTGGAAGAGAGGACTCAAGCATAATAGGACAATGACTTATGCTCATTAGAGAGATTAGTGGTACTTAAGGAGTTAGATGTAACTATAGAGACATAACGGTTATTGACCTAGTTGTACTTACGAGCGATCTGTGAAAGGTTATCGCATTGTTGATTGGTTGATATGGATACAAAATGTATATGTAGTAAGGTGAGTATAGCTATCGGTCTTTAGTGGAGTGTGTGGTAGTTAACATATGGTGGATCCCATGACTAAAGAGTTTAGTCAGTTATTCACGTACCGTTGGAGCTTCAAGCTACAAGTTCGTAAAGTCCCCTTGGTAGCTCAATGGATTCAAGTTGAGAATCAATTCTTGGTGTTCATTTGAAATTTTCAAATTGACAAGAGAAAATTCAATTATATATGATATGATCAGTGTGATGTATGAGATATATCAAGTGGAGGATTAATGTAAATGAGATTTACATTAAGTACCATGAAATAGAAAAAGAACTATGGTTTATATGTTTCATGAGATGAAATATTAAAACTATAAGTTATAAATTTAATATGGTAAGTTGGTTATCATATATATTTATAATAATATTAATTATTGGATAATTATATCTTTTTTCTCTAATAACCAATTGAGTGGAAGGTTATTGGTAGTTTCATGGTAACCATGAGATAAAAGGAAAAATGTTTTCCTAAATTTAGAAGATTTAAGAAAGAGTTTCCATTCTCGGAAACACTCACGGAAATGTTGTCAAGTGAATAGGATTCACTAAACCATAGCTGAAGAGAGACTAAACGATCGTGGAGTGACACTACACGATAGTTCACTCAGCTGGTCATCTTCTAAAGGATCGCGGGGCTTTTGCTATACGATAGCTTGCCATCTTCTAAACGATTGGGTATCATCTATACGATAGACTCTTGTCATCTCCACTTGCTCAATCGTTTACACGATTGTTATTCCTCCGGTCTCTTCCTCTAACCAAGTCTACACAAAGCCCACACTTATGGATTCTCACATTGAGAATAACAAGGTAGCCATTATGGTGGTGTCTTACTCAACTCGACTAAGTCGAGGTTTTTGGAGGTCGTTCGTTGAGCTTGTTTTTGTTGTTGATCGTGCTGTGTTGCGGTCGCTGAGTTCAAGCGTTCGTGTGTTGCAGCCTTACAAATTGAATAAGTGTTTGTGATCGAGGGAGTTTGAAGATGAATCTTCAAAGGTATGTATAATCTTTCCTTTGATTATATTGTAAAATATGTTGTAATTTCGTATGTTGCATGACTAGTATTTTTCGTTTCTTGATTGTAATTGTGTATGTTCAAATACAAATGGAATTTGGAACGATCATTTCGCTGCTCATGGAAATCCTCATGTCTGATTTCCTTCACAAACGTACTCAGAATCCTCTCTCATGCCTCAAAATATCTCATAAGGAACCACTAACAATTCAAAACATCTAGCAAGGTATTCCAACAAATCTCTATCTTGACTTGAATTCTCTCACAAATAACAAATTTACCAGATGCAACATAAAACATATTGCTAGACGTACTCAAACTTCTCCCTCAAACTCAAGGTGGAAGAATGATGAACAACTTTAGTTTGCGGAGAAAAACTTTCGAATCAAATAAAAAAATCTTGATTGGAAATAGAAACTCATAAAGAACGAAAATAATAACTTCTAGGCTGGAAACAAAGATCCTTATAAAGAGATCTAAAACAAAACCCACGAACGACCAATTGGGAGCCATGAACGGCGCCAACAAACACCCACGGTAGAAAACAGAGGTTCCACGAGTTTCAAGAATGAACCATAATGATATTAAACCTTCAAACAACGACAACCGCATGGACATAAAAAAAAACTTTTGTGGACGACAGGTCTACTTCCTTCAATCGCAAAAGGGTTTGGCGGAAGTTGTCCTTAAAAATTCAAGTTGCACTATATTTTAAATATTCTATTCAACAGAGACTAAGGATAAAACCAGAGCTCAAAACAACGATCCAATCATTCAAAATGAGACCCTATGTGTCCCCAACAGGCTAATCGAAATTCAGTACGATCCAACAGTTGAAACTTCAAAAATCAACAACTTTGAAGAAATTATCCCTGAAAAATCGAACTACACTATAGTTTTACAAATTCTGTTTAGCAGCGGTTACGGATAAAATTAGAGCTCAAAACGATGACTCGATCATTATAACGAGACCCTTTGTGTCTCTAACAGGTCGACCAAAATTCAGTATGATCTAACAGTTGAAACTTCGACAATCAATAACATTGTGGAAGTTGTCTATGAAGAAATCGAACTAAACTACAGTTTTACTGATTCTATTAAGCAGCGACTGTGGAAAAAAACTAGAGCTCATAACGAAGATCCAACCGTTAAAAATGAGACTCTATGTGTCCTAAATAGGTTGATCAAAATTTAGTATGGCCCAACGGTTGAAACTTCAGCAATCGCTATCCCTGAAAAATCGAATTACACTACGGTTTCACAGATTCTATTCAAGGTGAATACGGACAAAACTAGAGCTCAAAACGACAATCAACCATTCATAGTGAGACCCTATGTGTCTCCAATAAGCTGGCCAAAATTCAACACGATCCAACGGTTGAAATCTCGACAATCAACAACTTTGTAGAAGTTATTCCTAAAAAACTGAACTACACTGCAGTTTACAGATTTTGTTCAGCAGCGACTATGGAGAAAACCCACAAACAATTCTGATATACAACATCCACGAAAGAAAGGCAGATAACAACAATTTTGGTACAAGCGGTGCCCACAGTCCCTGTTGCTTCAATAAGGATCACATTTTGATCTACAATAAACCGAAATTGTTTCTTTTGATGAATTTGTCAATTTTTACGTTCACGCCAGACATCTTTAATTGTCAAACAAATGCGAAATTTCAAAACCCAAATGATTAGGCTCTGACACCAGTTGATAAGGACAATGAACCTCCACTTGTCTCGATAATGGTATGATATTGTCCACTTTGTGTATAAACCCCATGGTTTTACTTTTGTAACCACCCTAAAAGGTCTCATACCAACGTGAGATTTTGTTCACACTCCTAACAATCCTCCCCTGGAACAAAGTACTATTTTGAGCATCTCCTTGAACAAATCCATCCACTCCCAACCATGAGACCTTACTCAAAATCCCAAGGGATTTCCAGTTCATCCTGGGTCACTTGCTCTTCATCTCAAGACTCGTCAATTCATCTCGAGTCAACATCCAAACAAAGCATATGAGTATGAGCATGGATCACACTTGCTCTTATCAAGGTAGGAAAAATTATAAGGCTACCTAGATAAAGCACGAACTAGGCTCACTAAATTTCTTTGTTCATTATTTGTGGATTTCACCCACATAGCTAGGTTTAGACTAATGCTCTGATACCAATTTGTTACGAAATCAACAATTAAAGAATGTAAAAAAATAGAGAAAATCGACACATAAATTTACATGCAATATGTTAGTTACGTTACGGGACAGAGAAAAAATAATTTTATTAGAGAGAATGTTATCGAAAATACAGAATCTGCCAAATAATGCCTATAGGGTTAGTGAGTTTATATAGTACACTTCTCTAAACCCTAAGTGCAGAAGGAAAAGAATTAATTAACTAAATATCTCAAATACCAATTATAATTAGGTTTAGGATTCAAGGCATTCCAGCAAATCCCAATTCTATTTAGATTTAGGATTCAAAGCATTCCAACAATTGGGTTGTTCAGGTTTTATGAATATGAACACATGTTTTCTGGGAAAAAAGCATTACAAAATTTTCTTGCTAAGACAGTGTTTGGTAATTTTTAAAAGTAGCATTGACAATTTTTTGTTGGTTTCAAAGGGCCACCACCATCATCCATGTTTAAAGAGCTTCTTTCTAGTTTTAATTTTTGTGTATTTTAGTTTGAGATGTTCTAGAGACAAAAATCCAAAGATTTAAATCACAATCCCTAAATGTAAAATCTAAAGAAACTAAAAAAGAAACAAGAAGGCCTACAATGGATAATTGAAAACATGAGGTGGTAAAAAATGGTGTTACGATCACCATTTGTTAATTTCACGGTGGGGGATGTTAGAGTTTGATGAATACGAACACATGCTTTTAGTTAAAAAAAAAAAAAAAAAAAACACATTACAAAAGTTTTTTTTGCTATTGTAAAGGGGTAACATTGACAATATTTCGTTTGATTTTAAAGAGGCACTATCGGTCATGTCTAAAAAGCTCCCTTATTGTTTTAGTTTTGGTGTATATTGATAAGAGATTGTTCTAGAGACAAAAGCTGAAAGATTTAAAACCGTAATTCTTAAATACAATTGAAAGCATAAAAATTGAGTTACAAATATTATTTGTTAAACCATCATGGGCTGGCTTAATGATAAATAGAAAGGCATCATCAACAAACATCATTTGTGAAATGAATATGAACCGTGATATGCTATAATTTTGAACTGTTTTTTTCTCTTGAAATGGTTAAAACAAAATTTTAAACATAATTCTGGCACTATACAATCAATTGACCCTTCTAGAAGTACTTTGGAAAACAAAAAGGGAGAAAAGGTTGGGCAAATTCCAGAGTCAAAATGATGAAGAATTGTAAATTTCACATTTAAAATAGGACATTCTATGTTCATATTACTCTGACAAACTCATATGTTTACATGCAAAGCGAAGGAAAGAGAATGTGCAATTCAATGAAAAACCAACAAATGATATACAACAAAACAATAGAAACAAAGCCTCTCAAGAAGTTGCTTAGAAACCACATATAACAATCTTAATCCTGATCATGGCAGATTGCAGCCACTTCTTCTTTGGGCAAAGCTTCTCCCACATAATAAATTTAAACAGCCAAGAACAAAAGCATCTTCTTTTACTTTCTATACTTGCACCTTAAATGCCTCACTTTTCATCAACTTGTTTTTTCCTCAGCAGTTACCTTCACTACTTCATCGTTTTCCTGTGCTGGTTTGGTACTGCTTTCAGTTGGACCAACAGGCTTCGGTTCGGTTTCTTTCGGTGTCTCTGTCTCGGTCTTCTTGACATCACTGATATCTTCTTTCTTATTCTCAGATGTATTACTCTCATCTTTTGCTGGTGTTGCTTCAACTATTGTCACTACGTCAGTTTTCTCGACTTTCTCCGGCAATTTGACATCTTCTGATCTCTTTTCCTCGGATGTTTCACTTGTTGGCGTAACATCAGATGGTGAAGGCTCAATTACTTTCTCCACAATAATGGTCTCAGAAGTTGTGGGAACATCGGTGATCTGTATCCTTTCAATTGGAATTTCAGATTTTTCAGCCTCTACTACCGTTTGAGGCACCTTTGTCTCATCTTCTTCGGTATGTTTTTCAGTCTCTACTACAATTTGAGGTGTCTCTGTCTTGACTTCTTCGGTACGCTTTTCAGCCTCTACTACAGTTACAGGTGCCTTTGTCTCAGCTTCTTCAGTATGTTCTTTAGTTTCTACAACAGTTTGAGGCACCTTCGTCTCAGCTTCTTCGGTATCCTTTTTGGTCTCTACTACAGTTTGAGGTGCCTTCGTGTCAGCATCTTCAGTTACTAGTACAGTTTGAAGCACCTTTGTCTCCGCCGCCTCGGTACACGTTTCGATTTCTACTTCAGTTTGAGGTGCCTTTATCTCAACTTCTTTTGTATGTATTTCTGTCTCTTTAGACTCCACCGTCTCTGTTTCCCCAGCTGGCTTTTCACATTCAAGTGATTCACTCCCTTCTTTCTGCAGAAGATTCAGAAATTACATTTAGAACAACAATTTAAGAAGACAATGAAGAAGGATTTAGAGAATATATGCAAAGAGACTTTCAGCTGTCACATGATACTTTTCAAATACAAAATTGCTCTGAGTAGATCAAACCAAACCTTGTGTCCCAAAATTGGAAGCAATTCAAACCGACAACTTAAAAGCACAGCTACAGCTATAACCATTTATAAATACACACATCACATTTATATACGCAATCAATTTGGGCACCCACCAATTGTCAATGCAAGATCATATTGATGAACAGTCATTTTCCAAGCAATGCACCTTCAACAAACTATTGGTAAGAAAAGACTAATGAAATTTCTTTTAGAATAGGAAAACGTGACTTTCCTATTTCTTTCAAATGTGAGATAACAAATTCAAGGCATCTCAATAATCAACGTACAAACCAGCCTCCTTCACAGGAGCAGAGCCAATGAAACCAAGACCCATAGAGGGTTATAATTTATGACCCTGATCCTAAGGGCAACTATCAACATAACCTAGAAATCAATATTTTACACAAAGCCAACGGCTTTTTACCAGTAGGAGTACGTTTAACTAGGTCCCAGGGGACATGTCATAGCCGAACGTGCGGGTGAAAAATGCATCAAGCCTTTCCCCATCAAGATCACATGGGAATGAAAGAAACTTCTATAGGGTGCAGCCAAACATGTAAAGTTGAATGAGGCGTGAAACAATCACAGAAAGGAGGCAACACATGAGCAGAAATAACAGAAGAAAGAGGAGAAAAATAGAGTGGCCCCTCAAGGAAGGAAACTTTTGTTTGTCACCAAACGAATGGTGTTGTGGAATGTGAAGATTCCATGTATTGATTCTTGAGTGCAGAAGATTCGAACTTAAATTATCAAGCCTCCTGAGTCATGAGTGCTGTATATTATATATCCAAATGTCCAATCAAACAAACAGAGTTCTTGAATCGAAAAGGAGACCCCATTGAAAAGAAGATGAAAATATTTCTTGTAAGTTTGAATCTCTAAATTTTAGGATGCCGACAAGTTATAAATTATAAAGAACTGTGCCATTTCGGAACCATATAATTGCATTTCTTTACATCACTTTTTCACCTTTGGGAGGACTGTTTAGTTCCCTTTACGTCCAAAAGAGGATAAAAGCTTCCTTCTGTAAAAGAGTAAAGAAATCTGTTTGGTTCCCGAGAAACCGCCGAGATTCGCGAATAAACTTGGAGGTCCAAAAGAGGATATAAAAAAAGCAATCACAAAACGACAGTTGTTCATTGAAATTTATTCCAATTCATAAACACGAGGTATCAATAACATAACTCTTCATTTTCTTTTTAACTTTTTTACCCTAATTATTTATCTGATAACCAAAGGGCGACTGAATCCCCTAATTTCAAAATCAACCACCACAATCCTCCATTTCATTCAACGAACAACGAATAGCGAGAAAGAAGGAAACCTTAAAAGTTCATAAATTGTAAAAAAGAAGAACGATGAATATGAATTCCTCTAACAATATATTGATTTCTACTCAACAAAACAGCAACGAATTCTCAAAAGAAACTCAAGAATGATGAGCAAATCGACAAACGGAAGAAAACAGAAATCAAATCGAAGAAGGAAAAAAGGAAAATAGAGTATGATTATAACAATTACCTCCTTAAATAAGTTGCTAAGTGAACGGCGTTTAACACTCTGATCATCCACCTTATCGTCGTCGACATCAACAACTTCCTTGCCTTTATCGCTTTGGTTTCCCTCTCCGGAAACTTCTTCCACCGCCGGAACGTCAACTTTGTTCTGAGGTTCAACAGCGACTACAGCATCAACATCCTTCTTCTCCGGTTCCGGTGCCGGAGCCAAGCTGCCGTCGGCCTTGGGCTTAGTCGCACAAGCTCCCATTTTAACTGCTTCTGTTTGGATGAAGAATTTCAAGAAAGAGAGAGAGATAGAGAGAAATTAGGGAGAGAATTTAGGAATTTATAGGGAATGAAATTGTTTACTGTTCCGACAATTTTTCTACGGCGAAACAGAGAAATAGAGAGAGATGGGGAGAAATGGTATTGTTGAAGCAGAGGATTTTTTTTTTTTTTCTCTCTCTCTCTCTCTCTCTCTTTAATTTGAAAACGTTTACTATTATTTTTGGT